>NC_057812.1:451187014-451487014 GCF_018294505.1 Triticum aestivum | reverse complement strand
GTGAGATAGAGTTTTAGATGGGTCTATCGAGTGCGAGTGAGATATGCATGTGTATGTGTGACCCAGGGAGATGGAGAGTTTGAGAGAGAGGGGGGAAGAGCTCCGAGACAACAGAGTGGTGCGTGAGAGAGTTACGGGCAACGAGTCAGGGAATTTGTGTGCGTACGATGAGTGCACCCAAGATATTTAGCTTGAACTAGAGAATCATACGTAGTGTGCGAGAGAGACATATACATGGAGTATATATGCATGCGAACTAGAAAGACCCCCCCCCACACACACACAAAGAGAGAGAGAGGGACCAACAAGGTTTGTGTGTTGGATGCGTGCGATTGAATTGAAGATTGTCGGCGAGAGAGAGAGAGAGAGTGTTCGTTTCTTATGCAAACATATCACGCATGCATCTCTGAGATAGAAAAGCGAGGTGAGGAGATACATGAAGATAGCTAGTGAGTGATTGTTTGCAACGGAGAGAGACACCTATATAGCACATGTCCAATAGAGGTTTTGCCAACAAGGAACAAAGGTCGAGAGGGACGCATGGGGAAGATGGACGCATGCGGAGGGAGAGAGGGTGTGTTTGTGATAGAGAGATCCCCTCGGGATCGTGAGGGGACTATATGGGTGGGAGATCGAGGGACGAGGTGCGTGTGCGATAGAAAGATGCCCCGAGAGAAATCGAGATAGACCATGCACATGTTTGTGATGGAGACTAAGAATTAGCTAGTCATATACATATAGGGGGACTGCGTGTGCCTACAATTGAGTGAGAGACCATCATACTTGGCTAGGCATGATATTGTGCGTGTGTGCGTGTGAGATGGAGAGAGAACGAGGGTGAGATAGAGTTTTAGATGGGTCTATCGAGTGCGAGTGAGATATGCATGTGTATGTGTGACCCAGGGAGATGGAGAGTTTGAGAGAGAGGGGGGAAGAGCTCCGAGACAACAGAGTGGTGCGTGAGAGAGTTACGGGCAACGAGTCAGGGAATTTGTGTGCGTACGATGAGTGCACCCAAGATATTTAGCTTGAACCAGAGAATCATACGTAGTGTGCGAGAGAGACCTATACATGGAGTATATATGCAAGCGAACCAGAAAGACCCCCCCCCACACACACACAAAGAGAGAGAGAGGGACCAACAAGGTTTGTGTGTTGGATGCGTGCGATTGAATTGAAGATTGTCGGCGAGAGAGAGAGAGAGTGTGTTCGTTTCTTATGCAGACATATCACGCATGCATCTCTGAGATAGAAAAGCGAGGTGAGGAGATACATGAAGATAGCTAGTGAGTGATTGTTTGCAACGGAGAGAGACACCCCTATAGCACATGTCCAATAGAGGTCTGGCCAACAAGGAACAAAGGTCGAGAGGGACACATGGGGAAGATGGACGCATGCGGAGGGAGAGAGGGTGTGTTTGTGATAGAGAGATCCCCTCGGGATCGTGAGGGGACTATATGGGTGGGAGATCGAGGGACGAGGTGCGTGTGCGATAGAAAGATGCCCCGAGAGAAATCGAGATAGACCATGCACATGTTTGTGATGGAGACTAAGAATTAGCAAGTCAGATACATATAGGGGGACTGCGTGTGCCTACAATTGAGTGAGAGACCATCATACTTGGCTAGGCATGATATTGTGTGTGTGTGCGTGTGAGATGGAGAGAGAACGAGGGTGAGATAGAGTTTTAGATGGGTCTATCGAGTGCGAGTGAGATATGCATGTGTATGTGTGACCCAGGGAGATGGAGAGTTTGAGAGAGAGGGGGAAGAGCTCCGAGACAACAGAGTGGTGCGTGAGAGAGTTACGGGCAACGAGTCAGGGAATTTGTGTGTGTACGATGAGTGCACCCAAGATATTTAGCTTGAACTAGAGAATCATACGTAGTGTGCGAGAGAGACCTATACATGGAGTATATATGCAAGCGAACCAGAAAGACCCCCCCCCCCACACACACAAAGAGAGAGAGAGAGAGGGACCAACAAGGTTTGTGTGTTGGATGCGTGCGATTGAATTGAAGATTGTCGGCGAGAGAGAGAGAGAGAGTGAGTGTTCGTTTCTTATGCAAACATATGACGCATGCATCTCTGAGATAGAAAAGCGAGGTGAGGAGATACATGAAGATAGCTAGTGAGTGATTGTTTGCAACGGAGAGAGACACCCCTATAGCACATGTCCAATAGAGGTCTGGCCAACAAGGAACAAAGGTCGAGAGGGACGCATGGGGAAGATGGACGCATGCGGAGGGAGAGAGGGTGTGTTTGTGATAGAGAGATCCCCTCGCGATCGTGAGGGGACTATATGGGTGGGAGATCGAGGGACGAGGTGCGTGTGCGATAGAAAGATGCCCCAAGAGAAATCGAGATAGACCATGCACATGTTTGTGATGGAGACTAAGAATTAGCTAGTCATATACATATAGGGGGACTGCGTGTGCGTACAATTGAGTGAGAGACCATCATACTTGGCTAGGCATGATATTGTGCGTGTGTGCGTGTGAGATGGAGAGAGAACGAGGGTGAGATAGAGTTTTAGATGGGTCTATCGAGTGCGAGTGAGATATGCATGTGTATGTGTGACCCAGGGAGATGGAGAGTTTGAGAGAGAGGGGGGAAGAGCTCCGAGACAACAGAGTGGTGCGTGAGAGAGTTACGGGCAACGAGTCAGGGAATTTGTGTGCGTACGATGAGTGCACCCAAGATATTTAGCTTGAACTAGAGAATCATACGTAGTGTACGAGAGAAACCTATACATGGAGTATATATGCATGCGAACCAGAAAGACCCCCCGCACACACACACAAAGAGAGAGAGAGAGAGGGACCAACAAGGTTTGTGTGTTGGATGCGTGCGATTGAATTGAAGATTGTCGGCGAGAGAGAGAGAGAGTGTGTTCGTTTCTTATGCAAACATATCACGCATGCATCTCTGAGATAGAAAAGCGAGGTGAGGAGATACATGAAGATAGCTAGTGAGTGATTGTTTGCAACGGAGAGAGACACCCCTATAGCACATGTCCAATAGAGGTCTAGCCAACAAGGAACAAAGGTCGAGAGGGACGCATGGGGAAGATGGACGCATGCGGAGGGAGAGAGGGTGTGTTTGTGATAGAGAGATCCCCTTTGGATCGTGAGGGGACTATATGGGTGGGAGATCGAGGGACGAGGTGCGTGTACGATAGAAAGATGCCCTGAGAGAAATGGAGATAGACCATGCACATGTTTGTGATGGAGACTAAGAATTAGCTAGTCAAATACATATAGGGGGACTGCGTGTGCCTACAATTGAGTGAGAGACCATCATACTTGGCTAGGCATGATATTGTGCGTGTGTGCGTGTGAGATAGAGAGAGAACGAGGGTGAGATAGAGTTTTAGATGGGTCTATCGAGTGCGAGTGAGATATGCATGTGTATGTGTGACCCAGGGAGATGGAGAGTTTGAGAGAGAGGGGGGAAGAGCTCCGATACAACAGAGTGGTGCGTGAGAGAGTTACGGGCAACGAGTCAGGGAATTTGTGTGCGTACGATGAGTGCACCCAAGATATTTAGCTTGAACTAGAGAATCATACGTAGCGTGCGAGAGAGACCTATACATGGAGTATATATGCATGGGAACCAGAAAGACCCCCCCCACACACACACAAAGAGAGAGAGAGAGGGACCAACAAGGTTTGTGTGTTGGATGCGTGCGATTGAGTTGGATATTGTCGGCGAGAGAGAGAGAGAGAGAAAGAAAAGAGAGAGCGAGCAGGAAACCGGGAGAGGGGGAGGCCGCGTTTTATGCATCAAAGACTGATATAAACCATGCTTCGATATAAACTTGCATTCAAATATCTAAATTGGAGAACATGTTGTCTGCAATCCAGACATGAACGGAGATATGCATATCAAACAAGTTCATTAATTTGACTTTCAACATGTTCATGGAGTACTATAATACTGTACAACATGTTACTCGATTGAGGTGGTCAATTTTGGATTTAGTTCACTATTTTGACCTGGTGAACGAGCTATTTCATTGAATCGAGATATTTCATTTTGGGTTTGATTCCCGTTTTGAGTGGGTCAACTATTTGTCATATAGTAAATCATTAGCAACGAGGATGTAAAAATACATTAGTCCCGAGCATCATCTCTCCATCTAAAAAAGAAGTGGCAAGCTAATATTTCAAAATTTGATTCGAATCAACTTGGTAAGGTAGACATGGATGCTCGTTCTCCCAAAATTTGAATGAACCGTTAAACACACTCTGCTCGGTGTAATTCGCCCGAGCAAATAAATGGGAGACACGAAATTACCGGCCTATGACATGCATCAATTAGCACATTGTACATCGAGGGTAGGTTCGTAACTTCATCTAAGCACGCCTTCTCCTCGGCCGAAATGACATGTGCCGAATAATTCATAAACCGTGGGCGGCAAAACACCCTCTCCTCGCCCCAAATCGCTCACGCTGACTATTTCAAAACACACCCTCCTAGCCCGAAATAGCTCGCGCCCACTATTTCAAAACACACCCTCCTCGCCTGAAATCGTTCGCGCCCACTATTTCAAAACACACCATCCTCGCCCAAAATCGCTTGCGCCCACTATTTGGGAGAAGCAAAGTTACTCTACTATCCCCGACCCTCAGTACACAGACCCAAGCCAAGAAGCCTAAAGGCAGGGGTAGAACTGTAACCCCCCACATTTCAGACAAATGCGTCCGTAAGACCTGGTTCCCCCTCCCAATTCCCCATTCATACCTCGTGGGTGCCAAATCACCTTCTCCCCGGAAGCTCCCTTCTCCCCAGCCACGAAACCTCACCCCTCCTCCATGGCGCCCCCACCACACCAAATTCACAGCTGCCCTCCTCCCCAATGCCGGAGACGATGTCTGTTTGCCGTCATGCACTGGGCTGTGTGCCTCTTACTCCGTGCTGCCGGAGCTGCCTCGACGACGGCTGCGTGAACCGTACTGGATCCGAATCACCCCTGCCGTTGTGCACGGTGCCGGAGCGGCTCCTACTTCGGATCCGTCCAGGGCCCCGGTGCTGCTTCACCATAGCCGTCGAATGTCACGACATCTCTGCTTCCCTGCCGCCGGTAGCCACGCAACTATGCCGGCCTCACCGACTCGGCAGCTGGAGCTGGCTACTTCATCGGGCCACAAGATAGGTTGTACCCTCATCTCAAATCACTTTATTTATGCGTTAGTTGTCTGAATTTTTATTCTGGGCCAATCGATTCCCAACGGGAAGCAGCACACCTTGAGGCAGCAGAGCTCCTGGGCTGCCAGTTGGTTGGTGTCTAACGTAAGGGTGCGTGGGCAGAAGTTCGCCGCGGAAGCAACGCTTAGATGGCTATCTTAGAGTTGCGTGGGTTGAAGGTACTGCCGCCGCCGGATCTGTATGACGGCGAGTCTTTGTGGATTGGCCATGGGTGGGGCAACCACGACAGTGAGGTGGGGCGGGGAGCGGGGTTTTGGTCGGAGCTCTTGTGGCCACGGACGATGGAGGCAGGGTGCTCTGCTGGTGGTCGCTGGCTCTTCTGGGAAGATTCCGAACAGTGTCAGCCGGGAGGCACAAGACGGCCATCAAGCCATCCGGCATAGATCGGACAGTACCAAAATAAAATAAAATCGTGTGACCCCAATTTAGTCTTCAGTCAACAGATGTGTGACCACTCTCGTACCTTGATGTTGATCTCTTAAGGTATTTCCTCAGATCAGAGATATGTGTCATTCTTAACATTATGCGTTTTATGGATCTTCAGCCACACCGTCTTCCGACTCACCACAGGTGCTCAAACACGGGAAGCATACACGAGAAGGGAGCTATAGTCCCCACTCAACAGTTCCCTGCATCGAATGCGCGTGCCCGACATGGACAACCACAACAACTGCAGGGCCATCGACAAGTCAGCACTTGATGCCCACTCCTATGGATGGCTGCCAGATAGGTTGTACCCTCATCTTACATGTGTGCAACATTTATCACTTTGTTATTGATTTAAGCATGGAAAATAGATTATCACATTTCACTGTATATTAATGATGATCTCTTACGGGTCTTGTTTAGGAGTTAACGTTGTTCCATAGTTCAGCTAAGAGACTTGTTCTTTAGGTAACGATGTTCCATAGTTATCATCCATCAGCCAATGCTATCCCACAGGCTTGTGATTATAGTATTATACCACTTCTAGTATTACCTATGTTGTTCTTTAATACTTTTGTGTGCCATATGAGGGAGTCCTGAATTAGGGGGTGATGATCCACAAGTGTAGGGGATTTATCATAGCCTTTTTGATAAGTAAGAGTGTCGAACCCAACGAGGAGCAGAAGGAAATGATAAGCGGTTTTCAGCAAGGTATTCTCTACAAGCACTGAAATTATCGGTAACATATAGTTTTGTGATAAGGTAATTTGTAACGAGTAACAAGTAATAAAAGTAAATAAGGTGCAGCAAGATGGCCCAATCCTTTTTGCAGCAAAGGACAGGCCTGGACAAACTCTTATATAAAGGAAAGCGCTCCCGAGGACACATGGGAATTATCGTCAAGCTAGTTTTCATCACGTTCATATGATTTGCGTTCGGTACTTTGATAATTTGATATGTGGGTGGACTACTGCTTGGGTACTGTGCTTCCTTGGACAAGCATTCCAGTTATGATTAACCCCTATTGCAAGCATCTGCAACTACAAAAGAAGTATTAAGGTAAACCTAACCATAGCATGAAACATATGGATCCAAATCAGCCCCTTACGAAGCAACACATAAACTAGGGTTTAAGCTTCTGTCACTCTAGCAACCCATCATCTACTTATTACTTCCCAATTCCTTCCTCTAGGCCCAAACAATGGTGAAGTGTCATGTAGTCGACATTCACATGGCACCACTAGAGGAAAGACAACATACATCTCATCAAAATATCGAACGAATACCAAATTCACATGACTACTTATAGCAAGACTTCTCCCATGTCCTCAGGAACAAACGTAACTACTCACAAATCATATTCATGTTCATAATCAGAGGGGTATTAATATGCATAATGGATCTGAACATATGATCTTCCACCAAGTAAACCAACTAGCATCAACTACAAGGAGTAATCAACACTACTAGCAACCCACATGTACCAATCTGAGGTTTTGGGCCAAAGATTGGATATAAGAGATGAACTAGGGTTTGAGATGAGATGGTGCTGGTGAAGCTGTCGATGGAGATTGACCCCCTCCCTATGAGAGGATCGATGGTGATGATTTCCCCTCCCGGAGGGAAGTTTCCCCGGCAGAACAGCTCCGTCGAAGCCCTAGATTGGTTCCGCCAAGGTTCTGCCTCGTCGCGGCGGAGTTTCGTCCCGTGGGCTAGCTTATGATTTTTTTCCAGGACGAAAGAGTCCATATAGCCAAAGTTGGGCATCAGAGGGCTGCCAGGGGGCACGAGGCAGGGGGTGCGCCCAGGGGGGTAGGGCGTGCCCCCCACCCTCGTGGATGGTGGGTGGCCCCCCTCTGGTACTTATTTCGCCCAATATTTTTTATATATTCTGAAACTTGCTCCCTTGATGTTTCAGGACTTTTGGAGTTGTGTAGAGTAGGTCTCTAATATTTGCTCCTTTTCCAGCCCAGAATTCCAGCTGCCAGCATTCTCCCTCTTCATGTAAACCTTGTAAAATAAGAGAGAATAGGCATAAGTATTGTGACATAATGTGTAATAACAGCCCATAATGCAATAAATATCTATATAAAATCATGATGCAAAATGGTCGTATCAACTCCCCCAAGCTTAGACCTTGCTTGTCCTCAAGCAAAAGTCGATATTGATAAATATGTCCACCTGTTTAGAGATAGAGGTGTCGATAAAAATAAAATACGGACATGACGGCATCATGATCATTCTTAGAACATCAACATATACATATATTGTCATATGATCTCTTATGCTAAAGTAACAATTCAATCACAATTTCAAGTATGAATCAGAAACTTCATTGAGAACAAACAAACTATAATCTTAGTCATTGAAGCAATTGCAACTGATCATAACATCAGAAATTGTCAATGTTGGAGCTTTTCAGCAAGTCCACATACACAACTATCATTTAGTCTTTCACAATTGCTAACACTCACGCAATATTTATGGGTATGAAGATTTAATTGGACACAGAGAAAGATAGGGGCTTATAGTTTTGCCTCCCAACCTTTTACCTCAAGGGTAATGTCAACAATAATAGTTCATGATAACTCACATCCAATTAGCTATATATATGAGGATCTTTCCAACACATTGTGCTTGCCAAAGGATAAAATGTAAAAAGGAAAGGTGAAGATCACCATGACTCTTGCATGAAGTATAAGACAAGAATAAAAGATAGGCCCTTCGCAGAGGGAAGCAGAGGTTGTCATGTGCTTTTATGATTGGATGCACAAAATCTTAATGCGAAAGAACGTCACTTTATATTGCCACTTGTGATATGGACCTTTATTATGAAGTCCGTCGCTTTTATTTCTTCCACATCACAAGATCGTATAAAGCTTATTTTCTCCACACTAATAAATCATACATATTTAGAGAGCAATTTTTGTTGCTTGCAACGATGACAACTTACTTGAAGGATCTTACTCAATCCATAGGTAGATATGGTGGACTCTCATGGCAAAACTGGGTTTAAGGATATTTGGAAGCACAAGTAGTATTTCTACTTCGTGCAAAGAATTTGGCTGGCATGAGAGGGAAAGGCAAGCTCAACATGTTGGATGATCCATCAGAATATAATTTATTTCAGATGTAAGAGAACATAACCCATTACGTTGTCTTCCTTGTCCAACGTCAACTCTTTAGCATGTCATATTTTAATGAGTGCTCACAATCATAAAAGATGTCCAAATAGTATATTTATATGTGAAAACCTCTCTTTCTTTATTACTTCCTATTAATTGCAACGATGAACAAAACTATGCTTGTCAACTCTCAACAATTTTTATTCATCATACTCTTTATATGTGAAGTCATTACTCTCCATAAGATCAATATGATCTCTTTATTTCTTTTTATTCTTTCTCTTTTATTTTATTCCCTCAAGATCGTAGCAGGATAATCAAGCCCTTGACTCAACACTAATATTTATTATATATAGCTCACGGACTCGATTACATAGAAGGATCATAAAGCAAAAAACTAGATGAAGATATTACCAAAAGGATCAAACTAAGAAAAACGGTAAAAATAAAAGTGTGATGGTGATACGATACCGGGCACTCCCCCAAGCTTGGCAGTTGCCAAGGGGAGTGCCCATGCCCGATACTTAGTTCTTCTTTGTTGGTGAAGAAGGTGTTGGTGATGATGGATAGTCGCACATCGAGCGTAGGAGATCCTCCAATTTGCGGATAATGCCCTTGAGTGCGATGATATGCTCCTTCAACAAAATATTTTCACTTGTGAGATATTTGTTTTAAATGTGAGCTAATTCAATCATCTTGAAAGCTTCAAGCTCTGTTGGGGTAAAGAGATTGTGATAAGGTTGAAGGATGTCTTCTTCTGCTACTACCGGTACTTGATCCCCCATGGCGTTCTTGATCTCATCATCCTTGTTGATCTCTCCGGGTTCTTCTCTCTTCAGCTCTGTCTTCATTAGCCAAGCATTGTTTCCCTCATTGTTGGAGGAGGAGGGAGACGACATGATGCCTGGCCTTAACAACCCTGGCAAAAAATAGCTCGAAACAAAAACAGGAGATATTTGCATGATATGGTGGTCAAAACCTTCGGGAGATTATATAATGAATTTTTACCGACCAAAAAAGTATCGTGCAAGAAAATGGAGTCCGGAGAGCACACGAGGTGCCCACGAGGCAGGGGGAGCGCCCAGGGGTAGGGCGGGCCCTCCATCCTCGTGGAAGCCTCGTGTCCTTCCCGGACTACTTATTTTCCTATTTTCTAAGTATTCCAAAACGGAGGAAAATTGCCATTAGAACTGTTTTGGAGTCGGTTTACTTACCGTACCACGTACCTATTCCTTTTCGGAGTCTGAAACATTCTGGAAAGTGTCCCTTATATATTCCTCCGGGGTTACAGTTTAAATAACATTAGTTTCAACATTTATAGGATTACCTGAGATATAATGTTTAATTCTTTGACCGTTCACCACCCTCGGGTTTGTGCCTTCAAAGTTGTTGATTTTTATGGCACTGGGATGATATACCTCCTCGATGACGTAAGGGCCTTCCCATTTAGAGAGAAGTTTTCCTGCAAAGAATCTTAAATGAGAGTTGTATAATAATACATAATCACCTACATTAAACTCACGTTTCTGTATCCTTTTGTCATGCCATCTTTTAACTTTTTCTTTAAACAGTTTGGCATTCTCATAGGCCTGGGTTCTCCATTCATCAAGTGAGCTAATGTCAAAAATCCTCTTCTCACCGGCAAGTTTGAAGTCATAGTTGAGCTCTTTAATGGCCCAATATGCCTTATGTTCTAGTTTGAGAGGTAAGTGACAAGCTTTACCATAAACCATTTTATATGGAGACATACCCATAGGATTTTTGTATGCGGTTCTATAGGCCCGTAATGCATCATCAATTTTCTTGGACCAATTCTTCCTAGATCTATTAACAGTCTTTTGCAAAATTAATTTAAGCTCTCTATTACTCAATTCCACTTGACCACTAGACTGTGGATGATATGGAGATGCAATTCTATGATTAACATCATACTTAGCAAGCATTTTATGGAAAGCACCATGAATAAAATGTGAACCACCATCAGTCATTAAGTATCTAGGTACTCCAAACCTCGGAAAAATAACTTCTTTAAGCATCTTAACAGAGGTGTTATGATCAGCACTACTAGTTGGAATAGCTTCTACCCACTTAGTAACGTAATCAACAACAACTAAGATATGAGTATACCCATTAGAGGAAGGAAACGGCCCCATATAATCAAAGCCCCACACATCAAATGGTTCGATAACAAGTGAATAATTCATTGGCATTTCTTGATGTCTACTAATATTACCAATTCTTTGACATTCATCACAAGACAAGACAAACTTACGGGCATCCTTGAAGAGAGTAGGCCAATAAAAACCGGATTGCAATACCTTATGTGCAGTTTTGTCTCCAGCATGGTGTCCTCCATAAGCCTCGGAGTGACACTTACGTAGGATCTGTTCCTGTTCATGCTCAGGTACACAACGTCTAATAACACCATCTACTCCTTCTTTATAAAGATGTGGGTCATCCCATAAGTAATGTCTTAAATCATAGAAGAACTTTTTCTTTTGCTGGTATGTGAAACTAGGTGGTATAAACTTAGCAACAATATAATTAGCATAATCAGCATACCATGGAGCAGTACGAGAAGCATTTATCACAGATAATTGTTCATCAGGAAAGCTATCATCAATAGGTAGTGGGTCATCAAGAACATTCTCTAACCTAGATAAGTTGTCTGCAACGGGATTCTCAGCTCCCTTTCTATCAATAATATGCAGATCAAATTCTTGTAGCAAGAGAACCCATCTAATAAGTCTAGGTTTAGCATCTTTCTTTTCCATAAGATATTTAATAGCAGCATGATCAGTGTGAATAGTTACTTTGGAATCAACAATATAAGGTCTGAACTTATCACAAGCAAACACAACTGCTAAAAATTCTTTTTCAGTAGTAGCATAATTTCTTTGAGCACTGTCTAGAGTTTTACTAGCATATTGGATACCATTTAATTTCTTATCAACTCTTTGTCCTAGAACAGCCCCTACAGCATAATTAGTAGCATCACACATAATTTGAAATGGTAGATTCCAATCAGGAGGCTGAACAATAGGTGCAACAAAGCTTTCTTAAGTATTTCAAATGCTTCTACACAATCATCATCAAAAACAAAAGGAACATTGTTTTGTAAGAGATTAGTCAGAGGCCGAGAAATTTTAGAGAAGTCCTTAATGAACCTCCTATAAAAACCGGCATGACCAAGGAAACTTCTTATACCTTTAATATCCTTAGGACACGACATCTTTTCAATAGCATTAACCTTAGCTTTATCAACTTCAATACCTCTTTCAGAAATTTTATGCCCCAAGACAATACCTTCATTTACCATAAAGTGGCACTTCTCCCAATTGAAGGCAAGATTAGTTTCTTCACATCTCTGCAAAACTCGGTCAAGGTTGCTTAAGCAATCATCAAAAGAAGTTCCATAAATAGAAAAATCATCCATGAATACCTCAACAATCTCTTCACAAAAGTCAGAGAATATAGTAGTCATACATCTTTGAAAAGTAGCAGGTGCATTTCATAAACCAAAAGGCATGCGTCTATAAGAAAAGGTACCGAAAGGGCAAGTAAAAGTTGTCTTTTCTTGATCCTCTTTGGACACAGGTATTTGAGAGAAACCAGAATAACCATCTAGAAAGCAAAAATGTGTATGTTTGGACAATCTTTCTAGCATTTGATAAATAAAAGGTAAAGGGTAATGATCCTTTTTAGTAGCTTTATTTAATTTGCGGAAATCAATTACCATTCTATAACCTGTAACAATTCTTTGTGGGATCAATTCATCTTTATCATTAGGAACAACAGTAATATCTCCCTTCTTAGGGACACAATGGACAGGACTCACCCACTGACTATCAGCAATGGGATAGATTATACCTGCCTCCAGAAGCATTAGTATTTCTTTTCTTACCACTTCTTTCATCTTAGGATTTAACCGTTGTTGGTGATCAACAACCGGTTTTGCGTCTTTATCCAATTTTATTTTGTGCTGGCAGAGAGTGGGACTAATGCCCTTAAGATCATCAAGAGTATATCCAATAGCAGCATGGTGCTTCTTCAGAGTTTTCAATAATTTCTTTTCTTCATGCTCTGAAAGGTTAGCACTAATAATAACAGGATATATCTCTTTCTCATCAAGATAAGCCTATTTAAGAGTATCAGGTAAAGGTTTAAGCTCAAACACGGGATCACCCTTAGGTGGAGGAGGATCCCCTAGGATTTC
Source organism: Triticum aestivum (assembly GCF_018294505.1). Taxonomy (NCBI): domain Eukaryota; kingdom Viridiplantae; phylum Streptophyta; class Magnoliopsida; order Poales; family Poaceae; genus Triticum; species Triticum aestivum. The sequence continues at coordinate 451,474,037 of NC_057812.1, read as the reverse complement.
AACAGGCAAGTTGTGTTTCAAAATAGGTCCCTATTTAAAGAATACTTCATCTATTTCCCTTCTTTCATTCATAAACATATCATTTTCATGGTCTAGCAAATATTGTTCTAAAGGATCACTAGGAGGCACGGCAATAGAAGCAAGACCAATAATATCATCTTTACTAGGCAATTCTTTATCATGGGGCTGTCTACGAAATTTAGCAAAATTAAATTCATGAGACATATCCCCTAAACCAATAGAAACAATATCCTTATTGCAGTCTATCTTAGCATTAACAGTATTCAAGAAGGGTCTACCAAATATAACGGGACAAAAGTTATCTTGTGGGGAACCAAGAACAAGAAAATCAGCAGGATATTTAACTTTCCCACACAAGACTTCAACATCTCTAACAATCCCCACTGGTGAAATAGTGCCTCTATTGGCAAGCTTAATTGTAACACCAATTTCCTCTATCTCAGCAGGTGCAATATCATGCATAATTTATTTATATAAGGAATGAGGTATTGCACTTTCACTGGCACCCATATCACATAAGCCATGATAGCAATGATCTCCTATTTTAACAGAAATAACAGGCATGCCTACAACAGGTCTATGTTTATTTTTAGTATCGGGTCTAGCAATTCTAGCAGCTTCATCACAGAAGTAAATAACATGCCCATCAATATTATCGGCCAAGAGATCTTTAATCATAGAAACACTAGGTTCAACTTTAATTTGCTCAGAGGGAGTAGGTGTTCTAGTACTACTCTTATGAACCGTAGTTGAAGCTTTAGCATGATCCTTTATTCTAGCAGGGAAAGGTGGTTTCTTAATAAAAGCAGTAGGAACAACAGGATCATTATAAGTGATAGTCTTTTCTTCAACTTTAATAGGTGCAACTACTTTTACTTCAATGGGAGGATTTTATTTAAACCACTTCTCCTTAGGGAGATCAACACGAGTAGCAAAGGATTCACAGAAATAAGCTACTATCTCAGAGTCAAGTCCATATTTACTGCTAAATTCACGAAAAGCATCGGTATCCATAAAAGATTTAACACAATCAAACTTAGGTGTTATACCTGACTCCTTACCTTTGTCGAGATCCCAATTTTCAGAGTTGCGTTTAATTCTTTCCAATAAATCCTATTTGAATTCAATAGTCTTCATCATAAAAGAGCCAGTACAAGAAGTATCGACCATGGAGCGATTATCGAGAGAAAGCCGAGCATAAATTTTTTGAATAATAATTTCTCTTGAGAGCTCATGATTGGGGCATGAATATAACATTGAATTAAGACTCCCCCAAGCTTGAGCAATGCTTTCTCCTTCGCAAGGCTAAAAATTATATATATAATTACGATCACGATGAACAAGATGCATAGGATAAAACTTCTGATGAAATTCCAATTTCAATCGGTTGTAGTTCCATGATCCCATATCATCACATAGCCTAAACCATGTCAATGCCTTTCCCTTCAAAGATAAAGGGAAGACCTTATTCTTGATAACATCCTCGGGCATACCTGCAAGCTTAAATAATCCACAAACTTCATCCACATAGATTAGGTGCAAATTGGGATGCAATGTTCCATCACCTGTGAAATGATTAGCTAGCAGTTTCTCTATCATACCGAAGGAATTTCAAAGTAAACATTTTCAGTAGGTTCAGTAGGTTGAGGAGCAACTCTTTGCTCTACTGGTCAGGGTGAAGATACCCCAGACAAGCCCCTCAAAGGATTATGCTCCATAGTAACAAGTAATGGGAAATTTTAGCACACTATATAAATGTTTCCTTGCCAAATTCCACCTACCAAAGGCGCTTCACTCCCCGGTAACGGCACCAGAAAAGAGTCTTGATGACCCACAAGTGCAGGGGATCTATCGTAACCTTTTCGGTAAGTAAGAGTGTCGAACCCAACGAGGAGCGGAAGGAAATGATAAGCGGTTTTCAGCAAGGTATTCTCTACAAGCACTAAAATTATCGGTAACAGATAGTTTTGTGATAAGGTAATTTGTAACGAGTAACAAGTAATAAAAGTAAATAAGGTGCAGCAAGATGGCCCAATCCTTTTTGCAGCAAAGGAAACGCCTGGACAAACTCTTATATAAAGGAAAGTGCTCCCGAGGACACATGGGAATTATCGTCAAGCTAGTTTTCATCACGTTCATATGATTCGCGTTCGGTACTTTGATAATTTGATATGTGGGTGGACCGGTGCTTGGGTACTATCCTTCCTTGGACAAGCATCCCACTTATGATTAACCGCTATTGCAAGTATCTGCGACTATAATAGAAGTATTAAGGTAAACCTAACCATAGCATGAAATATATGGATCCAAATCAGTCCCTTACGAAGCAACGCATAAACTAGGGTTTAAGCTTTTGTCACTCTAGCAAACCATCATCTACTTATTACTTCCCAATGTCTTCCTCTAGGCCCAAACAATTGTGAAGTGTCATGTAGTGTAACGCCCGGATAATTAGGCTACAGTAAAACTCTTTTAATGATGCCATGTCATCCGTGTTACTGTTGCTAATCAAGTGGTAGTTCAAAATCATTGCAAATTCAAAATATGAATTAGTGACAAACACCCTAAGTTTTCAAAAGGCAAAGCGAAAATGTTCGGGGGTTGCCAAATATTGCACTGGTAATTATGGTGAAGCAAACACCATTTTATAAAATGCCTAAATGCCCTAAAACTAAATAAAACAGAAAGGGAAATAAATAAAAGAAAGAGATTACAAAAGAAAAAAAAAGGGGGGGGAAGCCCCCTGGACCAGGCAGCCCAACCCACCCGCACGGCCACCGCCCAACCCCCTGGCCCGCAGCCAGACTGGCCGGCCCAGCCGGCCCAGCCCCCGCACCAGTCCCCTTCCCCTGTTCCCCCGACCCGGGTCGGAACAGGGCGCGTCCCAGCCGAACCCACCTCGCCGGCGACGAGGCGGGGGATAAGGACGCCACACCCCCCCCTCGGTCTCGATCCCCCTCCCACTCGCCCCCACGCTCGCCCTCGGCCCCCGCGCCTCTCCCTCTCCCCTCCAGATCCATCTCCCCCTCCTTCCCCACCGCAACCGAGCGCCGCCATGGCCTCGCCGCCGTAAATCGCGCGGCCACAGTCTCCGCCTCGCCGCGCCTGCGTGCCCGTCGACGCCTCCGTCACCTTCCTCGCCTACCGGAGGCCTCAGCTGGAGCTCGGAGGCGCTGCAGCATCGGATCCCCTTCGTCCCCTTCTCCGGCTGCCATCGATCTTCTTCGTCTCCGGCGCCGCCCCTGCAGCTCCTAAACCGCCACCGAGCCTTCTTGTGTGCTCCACGGTGAGCTCTCCTTCCTCTCCGCTCTCTTCTCCTCGCCCCAACGTGCTCGTAATCACCGCCTCGTACGTGCCCGAACCCATCACCGCGGGAGCTCATCGCCGACGAGCTTCCGGCGACCAAATGGTCCCGCTCCAGTGCCCGTTTAGCTCGCCGCGCACGTAGAGCCTGCCTAGCCTCTTCTTTTGCTCCGTAGCCCGCTGTTCCGCCGTCTCCGACATCCACCCGTACGAGTCGCCGCCTCCGCTGCTCGCCGGCGTGGTTCCGGTCATCCCCGAGACCAACCCGTAGCCCCATGCGACGCGCGACGTCGTTAGCTTTCGAACGGGAGTAGCCACACCCGTTTTGGGCCACCGTGGCGAATCCCGAGCTCGCCGGCGTCCTCCGCCGTGTTTTGGCTTGCCAAAGCCAACTCCGGCGCCGGCATCCGACGTGGCTGACCTGGGGCTACCACCAGGGTCACTGCCAACGGGCCCCACGGGCCCCAGTTGACTGGGTTGACCAGTCAACCCTGCTGACTTGGCAACCCCCAGCCACTGACCAGTGGGGCCCACCCCCCTAATTAACAGGAATTAATTAAATTAGTTTAGTTAACCTAAATTAGACAATGACAGGTGGGCCCAGTAGTTTAATAACTGAATTTAGATTAGTTTGAACCCTGTTTAACCCACTGTCTATGACAGGTGGGTCCCCCATGTCAATTTGACTAGTCAACCGAACTGCTGGCTGCTGACGTCACTCTTATGTCATGCTGACGTCATAAATTCATTTTCGAATTAAATAATTAATTAATTAAATTTCAGAAATTAATATAATCTTTAGAAAATCATATCTTTTAATCCGTAACTCGGATGAAAATACTTTCTACATGAAAGTTGCTCAGAACGACGAGACGAATCCGGATACGCAGCCGTTCGTCCGCCACACACCCCTAGCATACCGAACACGCAACTTTCCCCCCGGTTCACCGTCCGAAAACGCGAAACACCGGGAATACTTTCCCGGATGTTTCCCCCTTCGTCGGTATCACCTACTACCGCGATTGGGCACACCTAGCATCGTTACTTGTCATGTCATGCATCGATATGCATTTGTTTGCATTGTATTCATTGTTTCTTCCCCCTCTTCTCTCCGGTAGACTACGAGACCGACGCTGCTGCTGCCCAGTTCGACTACGGAGTTGACGACCCCTCTCTCTTGCCAGAGCAACCAGGCAAGCCCCCCCCTTGATCACCAGATATCGCCTATTCTACTCTATACTGCTTGCATTAGAGTAGTGTAGCATGTTACTGCTTTCCGTTGATCCTATTCTGATGCATAGCCTGACATTGTTGCTACATCTGTTGATACCTTACCTGCAATCCTAAATGCTTAGTATAGGATGCTAGTTTATCATCATTGGCCCTACATTCTTGTCAGTCTGCCTTGCTATACTATTGGGCCGTGATCACTCGGGAGGTGATCACGGGTATATACTATACATACATACATACTATACAGATGGTGACTAAAGTCGGGTCAGCTCGAAGAGTACCCGCGAGTGATTCACGGATTGGGGGCTGAAAGGACCTTTGTCCCGACGGCCCTCTGTGTGGATCTTTGTGGCGGAGCGACAGGGCAGGTTGAGACCGCCTAGGAGAGAGGTGGGCCTGGCCCTGTTCGGCGTTCGCGGATACTTAACACGCTTAACGAGATCTTGGTATTTGATCTGAGTCGGCTACGAGCCTATACGCACTAACCATCTACGTGGGAGTAGTTATGGGTATCCCGACGTCGTGGTATCAGCCGAAGCACTTCAGACGTCAGCGACGGAGCGGCGCGCGCCGGATTGGAACGTAAGCCTGCTCTTGTATTAAGGGGGCTAGTTCTGCTTCCGGCCGCCTACGCAACGTGCAGGTGTGCTATGGGCGATGGGCCCAGACCCCTGTGCGCTTAGGTTTAGACCGGCGTGCTGGCCTCTCTGTTTGCCTAGGTGGGGCTGCGACGTGTTGATCTTCCGAGGCCGGGCATGACCCAGGAAAGTGTGTCCGGCCAAATGGGATCGAGCGTGTTGGGTATGTGGTGCACCCCTGCAGGGAAGTTAATCTATTCGAATAGCCGTGATCTTCGGTAACAGGACGACTTGGAGTTGTACCTTGACCTTATGACAACTAGAACCGGATACTTAATAAAACACACCCTTCCAAGTGCCAGATACAACCGGTGGTCGCTCTACCTCAGGGATATGAGGAGGGGATCGCCGGGTAGGATTATGCTATGAGATGCTATTTGGAGATGCTACTTGGAGGATTTCAATCTACTCTCTTCTACTTGATGCAAGACGGTGGCTGCGAGAAGCGTAGTCTTCGACAGGATTAGCTATCCCCCTCTTATTCTGGCATTCTGCAGTTCAGTCCACTGATATGGCCTCCTTACACATATACCCATGCATATGTAGTGTAGTTCCTTGCTTGCGAGTACTTTGGATGAGTACTCACGGTTGCTTTCTTCCCCCTTTTCCCCTTTCCTTTCTTTCTGGTTGTCGCAACCAGATGCTGGAGTCCAGGAGCCAGACGCCACCGTCGACGACGACCCCTACTACACTGGAGGTGCCTACTACTACGTGCTGCCCGCTGATGACGACCGGGAGTAGTTTAGGAGGATCCCAGGCAGGAGGCCTGCGCCTCTTTCGATCTGTATCCCAGTTTGTGCTAGCCTTCTTAAGGCAAACTTGTTTAACTTATGTCTGTACTCAGATATTGTTGCTTCCGCTGACTCGTCTATGATCGAGCACTTGTATTCGAGCCCTCGAGGCCCCTGGCTTGTATTATGATGCTTGTATGACTTATTTTATGTTTTAGAGTTGTGTTGTGATATCTTCCCGTGAGTCCCTGATCTTGATCGTACACATTTGCGTGCATGATTAGTGTACGATTGAATCGGGGGCGTCACAAGTTGGTATCAGAGCCGACTGCCTGTAGGAATCCCCCTTCCACACTCCTTGGCCGAAGTCGAGTCTAGACATTACAAAAACTTTTACTAACTTGGCTGTGTGCCTTACGGGCCCACGTCGCCATCGGGTGGTACTAGGATCTTTTACTCCTCGACCTTTACTCTGGGACTCTGAACTCTTTTCTACTCGGGTTAAACGAATTTACTAACTCTGACATTAGGATCCCGTTACCACGTTCACCCCAAAGTTGGATAAGCCATAGTTATTCTGTAGGATAGCATTTTGAATAGTGCCCATGTTGTCATTTGACTCCATTGAAACATCTTTGTTTTCAGATGGAACCCGCGAGGCAGGTCGTGCGCCACACTGCGGCCATTGGTGCCTCAGGATCACCTGCTGTGCTAGCTGATATGATGACCTATCTGGGTTATCGCTGGCACCCTGAGTACACCGTCTACGAGGAGTACCAGGACTTTAACCAGGAGCAGTACCGTGCCATCGTCCACCTCTACTCTCGGGAGTATGAGTCCACTACCGTGCTGCACACCGCTCATGGTGTTGGAGTGACCATCGAGATGGCAGTCCACGATGCGGCTCATGCTGCTCTGACACGTCTTCGTGGAGAGTATCAGGCATTGGACACTTCCCCTTTCAGGCACATTCCTATCGCATCTGACGTTGGTGCGGAGGGATACTACACTGCCGCCTACTCCACCGTCACCCGAGAGCCCTTCCACCATCAGCGCCTGGTTCTGCATGCTGATGGGCTGGACCGAGCTAACAGAGCTCTTCGCCACGAGTTGTACACCACTCGTCAGCACCTTTACAGGGCTCTGACGCGGTTGCACCCCTTTGTCCGGTCTGGACAGCTGCCGCGTTCTGCGATCTACCCAGCCAGGACCGTGATGCCCCACGGTGTCGGATGGCCAGAGGTGGGAGGCTACTCTCCCGCACTTGGTCCTCTTCTGCCACCTGAGCGTCGGGTTCTACACCAGAGTATCCGCGGCCCCCAGGCCACTGACGTGGAGGACTATCCGTTGCCTCACTACCAGCTGTCAGGTTACAGCTACCTTCACAGTACCTCCTGGGACTGATGTAGTCTTGCTCATTAGTCTTAGATGCACTCGCGAGCCTGCGTGCCGCCTATGATGACTTAATCTATGTACTGAACTCTGTGTACTGAACTCTATGTCCGACCCCTTTTGTAAGTTATGCCGACTATCTATGTGGTATCTGTCGTGCTCCTTTCATTATGCATGTTTCATCATGAATGACTCTTGTCTATGCAAATTTCTCAATACTGAACTACCCCTGTTATATATTAGCAGGATGGTTAGACCAGCTGGTCGTGGTCGTGGTGGCAACTTCCCACCACCGCCTGAGTACATGGCTGGTATGATCCAACAGCTTGAGATGAATCGCCAGTTCATGGAAAACATGATGGCTCAGTTTCCTCGCCCCAATATGAACCAGCATCCAAACACAACAACTCTGCAGGATTTCATACGCCTCAACCCAAGTGTGTACCGCAGCTCAACCCAGCCGCTGGATGCTGATGACTGGCTCCGTGACATCACCTACGAGATGGAGTCTGCTGATGTAGCCCCTGCCAGCTATGTCACTTTTGCTTCCTTCTTCCTGAAGGGACCCGCAGCTCAATGGTGGGACAGCCACAGGCGTACTCTACCAGTTGGAACAATCATCACCTGGCCAGACTTCTAGGCTGCTTTCCGTGCCCGCTTCATCCCACAAGGAGTCATGGACCGGAAGAAGCGTGAGTTTCGCAACCTCACCCAAGGCAACAAGACTGTTGAAGCTTATCAGCGGGAGTTTCTGGACTTGTCTCGCTATGCTGAAGAGGACATTGCAACTGATGCACGCAGACAGGAGAAGTTCCGTGAAGGCCTTCAAGCTGACATCAAGCTCACACTTCTAGTGCATGACTTTGCCGATTTCGCCACCTTGGTGAACAAGGCCATCAATGTCGAGACTGGTCTGCAAGAACACCAGAGCTCTCAAAGGCGCAACCGTGACACGGGCTCATCTTCGGGCCCGCCCTCGCAGAAGCGTAAGATATGGATCCCGAACAGCATGTACCGTCCAAATGCACCAGCCCCAAGGCAGTCTTACGCTGCACCTCGTCTGCCTACTGCTCCAACTAGGCAGCCAAGGCTTCCAGCTCCGCCACCCCAAGCTCCTGTTCCCACTCCCAATAATGGCCTGTGCTACAAGTGTGGTCAACCAGGTCACCGTGCTAGGGATTGCATTCAGAATCAGAATCAACTGGCCCTTCCAGCACTGGCCGTGGAAACAACCAGCCCGCAACAACAATGCCAAGTCTTATGGCCGTGTTCATGCCAACCACGTTGATCTGAATGAAGCTCAAGACCAGCCTGCTACTGTGATGGGTACACTCCTCGTAAATTCAGTACCTGCATCTGTTTTATTCGATACAGGTGCATCGCATTCATTCATGTCAGAAGATTTTGCATGCTTGCACGACATTAAATGTGAGGACATGAATGCTTCACTATTAGTACACACTCCTGCGGGCCAATGTCGAACCTCCATGATTTGCAACGACGTCCCTGTAGAAATCGAAGGACTGGAATTCCTTGTCTCTCCCATCGTACTGAAGTCCTGTAGCATTGACCTCATTCTGGGAATGAATTGGTTAAAGGCGCATACTGCTTCTATCGTTTGCGCCACCAAGACCGTCCATCTGCTACACCCTTCTGATGAAATAATAAGCTACAATGCCCATCTGGTTAAGAATGCCGAGGTAAGGCTCTATGCATTGAATGCATTGAACGCCGCACCACTCGAGGGCATTGAAAACATTCCCGTCGTGCGTGACTTCCTCGACGTCTTTCCAGAAGAACTCCCAGGGATTCCCCCTGCTAGAGCTGTCGAATTCGTCATCGACTTGAAACCAGGCACCACTCCTATAGCCAAGCGACCCTACAAGATGCCGCCGCATGAACTCCTTGAGCTTAAGGAGGAAATCGATAAATCTCTTCGAAGTGGTTTCATTCGCCCAAGTTGCTCTCCTTGGGGAGCACCTTCTCTCTTTGTCAAGAAGAAAGATGGGACAAACCGATTGGTCCAAGACTACCGTCCTATAAATCAAGCTACCATTCAGAATAAGTATCCTCTTCCTCGGATCAATGATCTGTATGATCAATTGGCTGGTTCATCAGTGTTCTCTAAACTCGACTTGAGGTTGGGTTACCACCAGATCCGTGTTCGTGAGGAGGATATCCCCAAGACCGCCTTTGTGACTCGTTATGGTTCATACGAGTACACCGTCATGTCTTTCGGCTTAACCAATGCTCCAGCCACCTTCTCTCGCCTGATGAACTATATATTCATGGATTACCTCGACAAGTTCGTCGTGGTTTATCTGGATGATATCCTGATATTTTCCAAGAATGAAGAAGAACATGCTGAACATCTTCGTCTCGTGCTGGAAAAGCTACGAGAGCATCAACTATATGCCAAGTTCTCCAAGTGTGAATTCTGGCTTCCCGAAGTAACCTATCTCGGGCATGTCATCTCTAAGGATGGTATTGCCGTCAACCCTGAACGAGTTCAGGCTATTCTCGATTGGACTCCTCCGAAGAACGTTAAGCAAGTCAGAAGTTTTCTCGGTCTCGCCAGCTACTGCCGTCGATTCGTCGAGAACTTCTCCAAGATTGCCAGGCCTCTGACTAACCTATTGCATAAGGGCGTCAAGTTCCAATGGACAGATAAATGTCAGGAAAGTTTCCAGGCACTCAAAGACAAGTTGACTTCTGCCCCAGTACTAGCTCCTCCTGATACTAAGAAGGACTTCGTCATTTACTGCGACGCTTCCCGTCAAGGACTAGGCTGTGTCCTAATGCAAGAGCGCAAAGTGGTTGCTTATGCCTCTCGGCAATTGCGCCCTCACGAAGAGAACTACCCAGTTCACGACCTCGAACTTGCTGCTGTCATTCATGCGCTAAAACAGTGGCGACATTACCTACTCGGTAATCGTTGCGAGATCTTCACTGACCACCAAAGTCTGAAGTATCTGTTTACTCAGCCAGACCTGAACCTCCGTCAGCAGAGATGGATGGAGACTGTTGCAGACTTTGATTTGGGTATTTCCTATACACCAGGCAAGGCTAATGTAATGGCTGATGCCTTGAGCCGCAAGTCTTACTGCAACCACCTCCAGGTTCACAAAGTTCAGCCCTCACTTGTTGAAGAATTCAGAAAGCTAAACCTCCATATTGTTCCTCCGGGTGCACTCGCTCCCCCTCCTCCGGAGTTCCGCAAGATGAATCTCCGTGTTGTTTCCCAGGGTTCCCTCTATACCCTGGCTGTTGAACCCGATCTCGTGGGCACCATAAAGACAATGCAGGGATTTGACTCTGAAGTCTACAAGATTAAGCAAGACCTCAAAGAAGGAAGTCCCTCATCCTTCACTATTGCTGATGATGGCGCCTTGTACTTCAAAGGCCGCCTAGTGGTGCCGTGTAAGAAGGAAAACCTGAATATGACTCAGGAGGTTATGAAAGAAGCTCATGATACGCCTCTATGTATCCATCCTGGTAGTACAAAGATGTACCAAGACATCCGCCAGAGATTCTGGTGGTCTAACATGAAGCAAGACATTGCTCGTTATGTTGCTGAATGTGACGTTTGCCGTCGTATCAAAGCAGAACATCAAAGGCCTGCTGGAACTCTGCAACCTATATCTATTCCTGAATGGAAATGGGACCATGTCGAGATGGACTTCGTTACTGGATTTCCCAAATCGCAAAAGGGTAATGATGCTATTCTTGTCGTCATTGACCGACTTTCTAAAGTTGCACATTTTCTGGCTGTCAAGGAAACGATCACTGCTAGTCAGCTGGCAAACCTCTACATGACCAGAATTGTCTCGCTTCACGGTATTCCATTGGTTATCAGTTCAGACCGTGGCAGTTTATTCACTTCAAGATTCTGGGCAAGTTTCCAAGAAGCTATGGGCACTCATCTGTCTTTCAGCACTGCTTTTCATCCTCAGTCACAAGGGCAAGTTGAACGTGTCAACCAAGTTCTCGAAGACATGCTTCGAGCTTGTGTTATTTCCTTCGGCAAGAAATGGGAGGAATCTCTCCCATATGCTGAGTTCTCTTATAATAATAGCTATCAGGCTAGTCTGAAGATGGCCCCCTTCGAAGTGTTATATGGACGAAAGTGCCGAACCCCTCTGAACTGGTCAGAAACTGGGGAACGTCCACTCTTTGGTCCGGATATTATCCAACATGCCGAAGAGCAAGTCCGCATTATTCGCGAGAATCTCAAGACTGCTCAGTCACGCCAAAAGAGTAATTATGACCGTCATCATAAAGACATGGTCTATCAACCTGGCGAAAAGGCCTATCTTCGAGTTACACCAATGAAGGGTGCTCACCGCTTCGGGATCAAGGGCAAGCTAGCTCCTCGCTATATTGGCCCATTCACTATTCTCGAGAGGCGTGGAAAAGTGGCATATCAACTGGAGCTTCCGCCGAACCTTTCTCAGGTTCACGATGTGTTCCATGTATCACAGCTCCGCCGCTGCTTCAAGGACCCAATCCGAGCAGTGGATCATGAAGTGCTCGAATTGCAACAGGACCTCTCCTATAAAGAGCATCCGGTCCGCATTCTCGACCAAGCTGAACGCCGCACCCGCCAGAAGGCGATCAAGTTCCTCAAAGTCCAGTGGTCGCACCATTCTGAAGATGAAGCCACTTGGGAACGTGAGGATCGCCTGCGTGATGAATACCCCGCACTGTTTCCTTCTACCTCCTAAATCTCGGGACGAGATTTCTTGTAGTGGAGGAGATTTGTAACGCCCGGATAATTAGGCTACAGTAAAACTCTTTTAATGATGCCATGTCATCCGTGTTACTGTTGCTAATCAAGTGGTAGTTCAAAATCATTGCAAATTCAAAATATGAATTAGTGACAAACACCCTAAGTTTTCAAAAGGCAAAGCGAAAATGTTCGGGGGTTGCCAAATATTGCACTGGTAATTATGGTGAAGCAAACACCATTTTATAAAATGCCTAAATGCCCTAAAACTAAATAAAACAGAAAGGGAAATAAATAAAAGAAAGAGATTACAAAGAAAAAAAACAAAAGGGGGGGGGAAGCCCCCTGGACCAGGCAGCCCAACCCACCCGCACGGCCACCGCCCAACCCCCTGGCCCGCAGCCAGACTGGCCGGCCCAGCCGGCCCAGCCCCCGCACCACGTCCCCTTCCCCTGTTCCCCCGACCCGGGACGGAACAGGGCGCGTCCCAACCGAACCCCCCTCGCCGGCGACGAGACGGGGGATAAGATCGCCAGCACCCCCCCCCCGCCTCCTCGATCCCGCCTCCCACTCGCCCCCACGCTCGCCCTCGGCCCCCGCGCCTCTCCCTCTCCCCTCCAGATCCATCTCCCCCTCCTTCCCCACCGCAACCGAGCGCCGCCATGGCCTCGCCGCCGTAAATCGCGCGGCCACAGTCTCCGCCTCGCCGCGCCTGCGTGCCCGTCGACGCCTCCGTCACCTTCCTCGCCTACCGGAGGCCTCAGCTGGAGCTCAGAGGCGCTGCAGCATCGGATCCCCTTCGTCCCCTTCTCCGGCTGCCATCGATCTTCTTCGTCTCCGGCGCCGCCCCTGCAGCTCCTAAACCGCCACCGAGCCTTCTTGTGTGCTCCACGGTGAGCTCTCCTTCCTCTCCGCTCTCTTCTCCTCGCCCCAACGTGCTCGTAATCACCGCCTCGTACGTGCCCGAACCCATCACCGCGGGAGCTCATCGCCGACGAGCTTTCGGCAACCAAATGGTCCCGCTCCAATGCCCGTTTAGCTCGCCCGCGCACGTAGAGCCTGCCTAGCCTCTTCTTTTGCTCCGTAGCCCGCTGTTCCGCCGTCTCCGACATCCACCCGTACGAGTCGCCGCCTCCGCTGCTCGCCGGCGTGGTTCCGGTCATCCCCGAGACCAACCCGTAGCCCCATGCGACGCGCGACGTCGTTAGCTTTCGAACGGGAGTAGCCACACCCGTTTTGGGCCACCGTGGCAGAATCCCGAGGCTCGCCGGCGTCCTCCGCCGTGTTTTGGCTTGCCAAAGCCAACTCCGGCGCCGGCATCCGACGTGGCTGACCTGGGGCTACCACCAGGGTCACTGCCAACGGGCCCCACGGGCCCCAGTTGACTGGGTTGACCAGTCAACCCTGCTGACTTGGCAACCCCCAGCCACTGACCAGTGGGGCCCACCCCCCTAATTAACAGGAATTAATTAAATTAGTTTAGTTAACCTAAATTAGACAATGACAGGTGGGCCCAGTAGTTTAATAACTGAATTTAGATTAGTTTGAACCCTGTTTAACCCACTGTCTATGACAGGTGGGTCCCCCATGTCAATTTGACTAGTCAACCGAACTGCTGGCTGCTGACGTCACTCTTATGTCATGCTGACGTCATAAATTCATTTTCGAATTAAATAATTAATTAATTAAATTTCAGAAATTAATATAATCTTTAGAAAATCATATCTTTTAATCCGTAACTCGGATGAAAATACTTTCTACATGAAAGTTGCTCAGAACGACGAGACGAATCCGGATACGCAGCCCGTTCGTCCGCCACACACCCCTAGCATACCGAACACGCAACTTTCCCCCTCCGGTTCACCGGTCCGAAAACGCGAAACACCGGGAATACTTTCCCGGATGTTTCCCCCTTCGTCGGTATCACCTACTACCGCGATTGGGCACACCTAGCATCGTTACTTGTCATGTCATGCATCGATATGCATTTGTTTGCATTGTATTCATTGTTTCTTCCCCCTCTTCTCTCCGGTAGACTACGAGACCGACGCTGCTGCTGCCCAGTTCGACTACGGAGTTGACGACCCCTCTCTCTTGCCAGAGCAACCAGGCAAGCCCCCCCCTTGATCACCAGATATCGCCTATTCTCTCTATACTGCTTGCATTAGAGTAGTGTAGCATGTTACTGCTTTCCGTTGATCCTATTCTGATGCATAGCCTGACATTGTTGCTACACCTGTTGATACCTTACCTGCAATCCTAAATGCTTAGTATAGGATGCTAGTTTATCATCATTGGCCCTACATTCTTGTCAGTCTGCCTTGCTATACTATTGGGCCGTGATCACTCGGGAGGTGATCACGGGTATATACTATACATACATACATACTATACAGATGGTGACTAAAGTCGGGTCAGCTCGAAGAGTACCCGCGAGTGATTCACGGATTGGGGGCTGAAAGGACCTTTGTCCCGACGGCCCTCTGTGTGGATCTTTGTGGCGGAGCGACAGGGCAGGTTGAGACCGCCTAGGAGAGAGGTGGGCCTGGCCCTGTTCGGCGTTCGCGGATACTTAACACGCTTAACGAGATCTTGGTATTTGATCTGAGTCGGCTACGAGCCTATACGCACTAACCATCTACGTGGGAGTAGTTATGGGTATCCCGACGTCGTGGTATCAGCCGAAGCACTTCAGACGTCAGCGACGGAGCGGCGCGCGCCGGATTGGAACGTAAGCCTGCTCTGTATTAAGGGGCTAGTTCTGCTTCCGGCCGCCTACGCAACGTGCAGGTGTGCTATGGGCGATGGGCCCAGACCCCTGTGCGCTTAGGTTTAGACCGGCGTGCTGGCCTCTCTGTTTTGCCTAGGTGGGGCTGCGACGTGTTGATCTTCCGAGGCCGGGCATGACCCAGGAAAGTGTGTCCGGCCAAATGGGATCGAGCGTGTTGGGTATGTGGTGCACCCCTGCAGGGAAGTTAATCTATTCGAATAGCCGTGATCTTCGGTAACAGGACGACTTGGAGTTGTACCTTGACCTTATGACAACTAGAACCGGATACTTAATAAAACACACCCTTCCAAGTGCCAGATACAACCGGTGGTCGCTCTACCTCAGGGATATGAGGAGGGGATCGCCGGGTAGGATTATGCTATGAGATGCTATTTGGAGATGCTACTTGGAGGATTTCAATCTACTCTCTTCTACTTGATGCAAGACGGTGGCTGCGAGAAGCGTAGTCTTCGACAGGATTAGCTATCCCCCTCTTATTCTGGCATTCTGCAGTTCAGTCCACTGATATGGCCTCCTTACACATATACCCATGCATATGTAGTGTAGTTCCTTGCTTGCGAGTACTTTGGATGAGTACTCACGGTTGCTTTCTTCCCCCTTTTTCCCCTTTCCTTTCTTTCTGGTTGTCGCAACCAGATGCTGGAGTCCAGGAGCCAGACGCCACCGTCGACGACTACCCCTGCTACACTGGAGGTGCCTACTACTACGTGCTGCCCGCTGATGACGACCGGGAGTAGTTTAGGAGGATCCCAGGCAGGAGGCCTGCGCCTCTTTCGATCTGTATCCCAGTTTGTGCTAGCCTTCTTAAGGCAAACTTGTTTAACTTATGTCTGTACTCAGATATTGTTGCTTCCGCTGACTCGTCTATGATCGAGCACTTGTATTCGAGCCCTCGAGGCCCCTGGCTTGTATTATGATGCTTGTATGACTTATTTTATGTTTTAGAGTTGTGTTGTGATATCTTCCCGTGAGTCCCTGATCTTGATCGTACACATTTGCGTGCATGATTAGTGTACGATTGAATCGGGGGCGTCACATGTAGTCGACGTTCACATGACACCAGTAGAGGAAAGACAACATACATCTCATCAAAATATCGAACGAATACTAAATTCACATGACTACTTATAGCAAGACTTCTCCCATGTCCTCAGGAACAAACGTAACTACTCACAAATCATATTCATGTTCATAATCAGAGGGGTATTAATATGCATAATGGATCTGGACATATGATCTTCCACCAAGTAAACCAACTAGCATCAACTACAAGGAGTAATCAACACTACTAGCAACCCGCAGGTACCAATCTGAGGCTTTGGGACAAAGATTGGATAAAAGAGATGAACTAGGGTTTGAGATGAGATGGTGCTGGTGAAGATGTTGATGGAGATTGACCCCTCCCGATGAGAGGATCGATGGTGATGATTTCCCCCCTCCCGGAGGGAAGTTTCCCCGGCAGAACAGCTCCGTCGGAGCCCTAGGTTGGTTCCGCCTCGTGGCGGAGGAGTTTCGTCCCGCGAGCTAGCTTATGATTTTTTTCTAGGACAAAAGACTCCATATAGCAAAAGATGGGCATCAGAGGGCTGCCAGGGGGCCCAGAGGCAGGGGACGCGCCCCCACCCTCGTGGATGTTGGGTGGCCGCCCTCTGGTACTTCTTTCGCCCAATATTTTTTTATATATTCTGAACTTGCTCCCGTCAAGTTTCAGAACTTTTGGAGTTGTGCAGAATAGGTCTCTAATATTTGCTCCTTTTCCAGCCCAGAATTCCAGCTGCCAACATTCTCCCTCTTCATGTAAACCTTGTAAAATAAAAGAGAATAGGTATAAGTATTTTGACATAATGTGTAATAACATCCCATAATGCAATAAATATTGATATAAAATCATGATGCAAAATGGACGTATCAGGGGGTCCTCGGGCGTCCGGGCTATGCAACATGGGCCGGACTAATGGCCGCAAAGATACAAGATAGAAGACTTTCCCCAGTGTCCAGATGGGGCTCTCCTTTGCGTGGATGGCAAGCTTGGCGTTCGGATATGAATATTCCTTTCTCTGTAAACTGACTATGTACAAACCCTAGCCCCCTCCGATATCTATATAAACCGAAGGGCTTAGTCGGTAGAGGCGGTGATAATCATACAGGCTAGACATCTAGGGTTTAGCCGTTATGATCTCGTGGTAGATCAACCCTTGTAACCCCTATACCCATCAAAGTCAATCAAGCATGACGTAGGGTTTTACCTCCATCAAGAGAGGGCCCGAACCTGGGTAAACATCGTGTCCCCTGCCTCCTGTTACCTTCGATCCTTAGATGCACAGTTCGGGACCCCCTACCCGAGATCCGTCAGTTTTGACACCGACATTGGTGCTTTCACTGTGAGTTCCTTTGTGTCATCGACGAAGGATTCGATGGCTCGTTCGATCATCCACAATAATGTTGTTTCGGGGGAGATCCCCCCCAGGCCAAATTTTCGTGTTCGGAGGCTTCACGCTGCATGCAACTTGATTGGCCACCTTGAGCAGATCGACAGCTACACCCCTGGTCATCAGACCAGTTTCTGGAACTTAAACTATGTCGCTGATATCCGAGGAGATTTGATCTTCGAAGGGTTCGCAACCCCAATTGCCGCTCTGGCCTCAGATCCAGAGCAGGCCAACAGGTCCGAAGACAGGAGTCTAGAGCCCACCGGACTCTTTGCACTTATGGAGCTTGCTGCAGGAGAAGCACCGGACAATCCGCTAGACTCTAGGTCTGAACTCTCGAGGTCCATGTCAAGCGGGCACTGCCAGGAGACTCTGACTCTGGACAGCCTCATGGACTCTCGTTTCTCTGTCCAACCCTCACCTTTAAACGAGGCCCTGGACTTAATGTGATCACTCACCATTATGGAAGGATCGCTTCCGAACTATGCCCAGCCCAGACTAGGGGCTGAGAGCGGGGAATTTTGCATCCCACCCACCACCCACTTCATAGCCACTATCGAAGATTTAACCGACATGTTGGATTACGCCTCCGAAGACATCGACGGTATGGACGACTACGCTGGAGACGAACACAGCCAAAACCCTCCGTTCACCAGATGATGGACGGCCACCTCCACATACGACGTGTACATGGTGGACACAAACAAATAGGATGGAAACGATGGCAACAAGAATCCGGTTGGGGACAAGCCTGCCAAAGCACCTCCAAAACATCGATGCCAGCGGCATCGCTCAAAATTGCATCGCCAAAAAGACACCAATACTGGCACCGAAGAGATTAACACTCCGGAAAACGCCGAGGACCCTGAAGGCCCTGTAGATCCAACATCCGAGTAGGATGATTGGGAGGATGGGCAAGTAAACCCCGACGATCCTGTCGGGAACGAGGACTCGGAGGATAGCAATTACTTACTGATCTCTTAAGAGGATGTGAGCCTCGGTGACGAAGACTTGATCATACCAGAGGAACCCCTCGAACAAGAGCGCCTTAAGCACAGGCTAATCGCCACTGCGAGAAGCCTGAAAAAGAGGCAACAACAACTTCAAGCTGATCAGGATTTGCTCAACGACAGATGGAATAACGTCCTGACAGCCGAGGAATACGGCCTCGCACCCCCAAAGAGCTACCCGAAGTGCAAGCTACTGCCACAATTTAATGACAAGGCCACGGAGCCCATACCACCAATGCGCGATGCTAATAGAGCCGACCTCCGTGTGGCCGTGACAAAATGGTAGCTCAAGCTGAACTCCATCCCGCACCACCTCGCCGTAGAGGCAGAAAAATAGCGGCCCCAGGATATACCTATGACCTACGACATGACCTGGGCAATAGAGCCAGTCAGACCAGATCAATCTATGAATCAAGGGGGCGTGCTCCAACGCGCGAGGGTGGCCATCAGACTTGGCGTGACAGACACAACCTCACACGGGCCGAAAACCGCATATGGCCTCCGTCCGAACTACGCCGCGGTGTTACCCGGTACAGAGGCGCCGCACACCCCCTATGCTTCACTGATGAAGTAATGGAACATCAGTTCCCAGAAGGGTTTAAACCCGTTAACATCGAATTATACGACGACACGACAGATCCCGCAGTCTGGATAGAAGATTTTCTTCTCCATATTCACATGGCTCGTGGTGACGATCTACATGCCATCAAGTACCTCCCGCTCAAATTAAAGGGACCAGCTCGACACTGGTTAAACAACCTCCCAGAGAATTCTATTGGCACCTGGGAAGAGCTGGAAGATGCCTTTAGAGCCAAGTTCCAGGTACCTATGTATGCCCCCCAGACGCCGATGACCTCAGTCACATAGTTCAGCAACCCGGAGAGTCAGCCTGGAAACTATGGACAAGGTTCTTTACTAAAAAGAACCAAATTGTTGACTGTCCGGCCCCGAAGCCCTAACGACCTTTAAACACAGCATCCGGGATGAATGGCTCGCCCGACACCTCGGCTAAGAGAAGCCAAAGTCCATGGCGGCCCTTACAGCACTCATGACCCGCTTTTGTGCGAGAGAGGATAGCTGGTTAGCCCACAACAACAATGGTACCAGCGATGCAGGTACCTCTGAAACCAGAAATGGCAACGGCAGGCCCCAACGCAAGAAACACAAGCGTCGGAACAACAATGATAATATCGAAGACATAACGGTCAACGCTGGATTCAGTGGCTCTAAATCCGGTCAACAGAAGAGGCCATTCAAAAAGAACAAAGGCGGTTCATCTAACTTGGATCGAATACTCGATCGACCTTGCCAGATTCATGGCACCCCAGACAAGCCTGCCAACCATACCCACAGAAGTTTTTGGGTCTTAAAAAAGGAAGGTAATCTAAGTACCAAGCATAAGGAGAAGGGGTCGCCTAGCAAGGAGGAGGACGATGAACCTCATCCGCCGAATACAGGGGGACAGAAGAAATTTCCCCCCAAAGTCAAAACGGTGAATATGATATATGCTACTCATATCCCCAAACGGGAGCGCAAGCGCGCTATGAGGGACGTCTACGCGATAGAGCCAGTCGCCCGAAAATTCAATCCTTGGTCAACCTGCCCGATCACTTTTGATCACAGAGACCATCCGACTAGTATCTGTCATGGAGGCTCGGCCGCATTGGTCCTTGACCCAATTATCGATGGATTCCACCTTACGCGAGTCCTCATGGATGGCGGTAGCAGTCTTAACTTTCTATATCATGACATGGTCCGTAAAATGGGTATTGATTCGTCGAGAATTAAACCCACCAAAACTACCTTTAAAGGAGTAATACCTAGAGTAGAGGCCCGTTGCACGGGCTCAATCACATTGGAAGTCGTCTTTGACTCACCGGACAACTTCTGAAGCGAAGACTTGATCTTTGACATCGTCCCCTTCGATAGTGGCTATCATGCACTGCTCGGACGAACCGCGTTCGCTCGCTTCAATGCGATCCCACACTATGCCTACCTCAAACATAAGATGCCTGGACCCCGCGGTGTCATAACAGTCAATGAAAACACGGAGCGCTCCCTCCGTACTGAGGAGCACACCGCGGCCCTTGCAGCGGAAGTCCATAATGGCCTTATCAAGCCAAATACTACATCGGAAGTCAAGCCCCCGGACACTGTTAAACACGTCCGGACCACCCTGCAAAGCGACGATCAAGACTGTCAGGAGCTCGATTAGCAGTTCGGCCTCCATCTCAGCCCCAACCGCATCGTGGCATATGTACCACGTGTACATAACTACGCACTGAAGATACCATGGGCAGAGACGGAGGCATATTAAAAATAAAATCCACAATACGGCTCGACCCTATGTGGACCACCATACCATTTCTCTTTTCCTTTTTTTTTCTTTTTGAGGTTCCTTAAACCCACGTCAACTTTTGATGGTACCAAGGGCACCGTTTCCAGTCCCTTTATGAAAAATCGATCATTGATCATCTTGAAGGATCACACACCAAGGAGCGATGCATATGTGTGGCAGAGTATCTAAAGGATCTTTAAAGATCGCCTCTTCCTCTTCAGGACCCGTACACAGCTTTCCCTGATATTCGGCATGTAAAATAGCCTGGATGCTTGTCACACCATTTGTAAAAATACGTTTTGACGTATCAATCAGACTATAATGGAAACAGTCTTTTGCCCAACGTACTCGGTACTGGCTTATTTCCTAATCTGTATTCCTTATTTTTTCCCATCTGATTGCCGTGTACACCTGGGTACGAACTAAATCGCCAGGGGCTCAATTCAGCCACGTACATGTCTTAAAAATAAAACAAGTCCAAAACATGTTTACAGTGCAAATTCGGCGTCACGAATATAGCATTATATGCATTGGCTCCGAATCATGTCCTTGGTCAATAGTTGGGTTACCCGGCTCCTGTGGTTATTACCTTACATTCCACTTGTTCGGCTAAGGCAGTAAAGGGAGAACTACTGCGATTGTGTTTCCGGCTCATCCGAATAAACAATTCAGTAGAGAAAGCCGAAAACTGACTGTCATGGTGCGGCGAGAGCTGGTCAGCTATTCGGCGACTAACTACAAATATGTTGCGATTTTGCCCGCATTATGCGAAGGACCGATCTATGCCCGGTCAGGCGTCTACAACACCCAAGTTCGGATAATTCAACAACACCAGGGGCTGCGCCTATAAACTTGATTGTCAAACTCCTATGGCTAAGTGAGAGCGAAAGCCACATAGTCTGATTGCTTGGTTCGCCGCACTGACACCTCCTTCAAGGACCACGCTGGTTGGGTCAAGTGTGTCTAGGTGCCATTCTGAAGACCCCTGTACTACCTATGTGGGGGCTGAAGCCGACGACTAGCCAACTGTTAGATACCGTGAACGGCCGCACAGGAGGAAAGGATTTCAATGTAAACAAGCAACACATTATACATAAGCCTTGTTTTATAATACAAAGTACATGCATTACAGGTACATTCATTCGAATATAGTGTCCTTCGAACACTGGCCCTCTATAATGCGGGAACCCTCCAAGACTTCATCAAAATACCGCTCTGGCGTGCAGTGCTCTTTTCCCACGGGCGGTCCCTCGGTTGCCAGGTTGACAACGTTCATCTTCGCCCACTGCACCTTGACACGGGCGAAAGCCATCCGGGCACCTTCGATACAGGCCGACCGCTTTATGACATCAATCTGGAGGCAGGCGCTGACGAGCCGCTTCACGAGCCCGAAGTAACTGCCGGGTATGGGTTCGGCTGGCCAAAGTTGGACTATAACATCCTTCATAGCCAGTTCGGTCACCGTATGCAGGTCGGTGAGCTGCTTCAGCTGGTTGCTAAAGGGCACCGGATGCTCTGGTGCAAGGTACTGTGACCAGAACAGCTTCTCTGTCGAACTCCCCTCTTCGGCTCGGAAGAACTCCGCAGCATCGACAATACTCCGGGGTAATCCATAAATGCCCCTGGAGAGCTCTAAACGCGGGTCAGTAATATGTACCTCCTCCTTACAAATTTGCTTTGCATGTTAAAGGCTTTACCTGCCGTGATCTGCTTTGCCTCTTGGATCTCCCGGCAGGCGCTTTGGGCTTCAACTCGGGCTGCCTTCGCACTTTGGAGGGCCTTAGCAAGTTCGGAATCTCGATCCGAAAGCTTGCGCTCTACGGACTCACATTTGCCAATGGAATCTTTGATCTCTTGGTGAAACTTCTCCACCCGTGATTCATGCTTGTGGTGGGCGGCTCGTTCCCCCTCCACCTCCTTCTTGGCCTCGACCAGTGCGTTTTTGAGGGTCTCGACCTCAGACGCGTCCGCTATGAGCATAATTATAAAACTCGGGAAGATAGCACAATAACAAGCCATATCATGTCAAATGTGAATCACATACCTTGCCAACAGTTTGTTGGTGCGGATGAGCTCTTCATTGGCCCACTCCAGCCACCGCTTTAGTTCGGAAACTTCATCAGCATGGGCGGTTGCCGCCAACTTCGATGCCTGTTTGTTCAAATACACATGTATGTTAATCTCCTGCAAAATATTCGATCCTCTGTTCAGTTTTTTCTTCGCGAACGCCGAACGGTGTCTCAAGGGCTTATAACTATACACAAGCATTCTATTTATTTAAACCACGTACCTCAAAGCCTGTCAGAAGGCTACTATAGGCCTCATTCAATTTGCTTTTAGCGGACCGAACCTTTTTAACCACCACACCCATAAGGGTACGATGTTCTTCAATGATGGAGGCTCTCTGAAGCGCTTCCATCAGAGTGTCCGGCGCCTCCGGATTGTTAGAGGTCGCCGGAGGAATCGATGCACCCCCTTCTTTCGAAGGAGGCTGCTCGCCTGATTCCGGAGTCGTAGTGGCCTCCGGAATCATATTTGGGTGGGGGCCAAATTGGGCATGGCCCCCAATGCTAGTCTCCATGGGGGTCAGCTCCCCCATGTTCTCGGCTGCAGATGTATTGCCCTCTGACGCCACCTTGATGGCTTCCCGCACCTCTCCATGTCCTGGAGGGGCCCTTCGGGACAACACTTCGGTGTTGTCCGTAGCAGTGGGTGGAGAGGCCGGTGGAGGCGACTCGCTCGCCATCGTGTCAGAACCCAGCGAATTCCTAGAGGACGATGATTGCCCGGGGAGATCGTGGGCCGGACTATAATACATAATTATGTGTGTTAGAATCACAAGGCATAAAGTAGGATACATACATTATCCTTAAATACTTACGATTCGGTCGAAGGCTTCGGCCTGGGGTTCCATTCAGGGACGGCTTCGGCATCCGATTCCGAATCGTCTGAAAGGGAAAGTTTCCCCTTCTTGGACGCTTCCGCCTCTAGATCTGCGGAAGCTCCCCTTCTTCTTTCCCCCCTTAGGGGGAGAATTGTGCTCCTCCTCTTCCTCCTCGTCTTCATCATGGGAGGAAAGAGCTTCGGTATCTTCCGATGTAATGTCCGAAGTACCTTTTCGGTGAAGGCCACTTCGGACCTTCTGGCCCTTCTTTTCCGGTGCCTGGTACGGTGCCCAAACCAGCATCTTCGTCAGAAGAGGTATAACTGGGTCTTCGGGCAGGGGAGCCAGACACTTGATCCGCTCGGCCTTCTTCGTCCAGCCCTAGGAGACAAGGGGAGGGGTTAAACTTACCTCTTGGGTCTACAAATTAATGATATGATTAGAAATCCGAAAAACTTACTGGAGTGGCTGGGTGAGCGTAGTCATGGCCGATGTCTTTGGTCGTTGGCGGCCACGACTTTTGGGCTTTGAACAACAGTTTCCATATATCTGCATGCTTCGTGCTGAAGAACCGCTGCAAGGCCCGAGGACTTGCCGGATCGAACTCCCACATATGGGAAGTCCAGTGTTGGCAGGGGAGAATCCGGCGAAATAGCATCACCTGGATCATGCTGGCGAAGCTGGTGTTCTTGTCCACCATGCTCTTGACATGCTTTTGTAGCGTCATCACCTCGTCGGATGACACACAATATAGGCCCTTTTTGAGCCATGAGGTGAGCCGCATTGGTGGACCAGTTTTGAACTCAGGAGCGGCAGCCCATGAGGCATCGTGAGGTTCCGTAACATAGAACCACTCCTGTTGCCACCCCTTCACGGTCTCAATGAAGGTCCCTGTCGGTGTCAAAACCGACAGATCTCGGGTAGGGGGTCCCGAACTGTGCATCTAAGATCGATGGTAACAGGATACGGGGGACACAATGTTTTACCCAGGTTCGGGCCCTCTCTATGGAGGTAATACCCTACGTCCTGCTTGATTGATTTTGATGAATATGAGTATTACAAGAGTTGATCTACCATGAGATCATAATGGCTAAACCCTAAGAGTCTAACCTGGCTATGATTATGGTAATGATTGTCGCCCTATCCGGACTAAGCCCTCCGGTTTATATAGACACCGGAGGGGACTAGGGTTGTACAAGGTCGGTTACAGAGAAAGGAATCTACATATTTGATTGCTAAGCTTGCCTTCCACGCTAAGGAGAGTCCCATCCGGACACATGAGAGAGTCTTCGGTCTTGTTTCTTCACAGCCCATTAGTCTAGCCCATGTCCAATAGGCCGGACACCCGAGGACCCCTTAGTCCATGACTCCCTCAGCAGCCCCTGAATCAGGCTTCAATGACGAGGTGTCCGGCGCATAGATTGTCTTTGGCATTGCAAGGCGGGTTCCCCTTTCCGAATACTTCAAGATAGTCTTCGGACGAAACGACAGTGTCCAGACCTGCAACACAAGTACCACAGCTGTAGAGTATAGTATTTTACGAGTCCAACTGCTAATAATTTTTATAACATGACATCATGCTCGCCCGGTTATTTATTTCGAACCATTTCCTATCCCGTCGTTCCATGTTTTGAGCCGTGGTTGTTATTGGCACATCCAGTCGAAGGGGAGATCGTGTCCCCTTATTGCGGGATTCTCATCAATACGAGCGTGGGTAACCCAACCGTTCTGTTGGAAAGATTCCTTAGGAGTAGGCAAGTTTTTAGGCTCAGGAGGAGGCGTTCAACACCCGGTGCCTTTATAAAGGAACCAAGGGCTGTCTTTTTACCCCAAACCTCTCCTCAGCCTTTCGAACCTCAAGTTCTAGCACCCAAGGTTCGACTTCATTGCTCCAGGCTTCCCCATCATGCCCGGGCCCAGCCCTCAAGGTCAATGGGTGGCTTCCTCTGTTACAGAGGAGGATATCGCAAAGCTTTGGGCAGCCATATACCTGACCGCGGAGATCCCCCACAGGCTTCCTGCTCAAGGACAGGTTATTCTGACCCCCAAATCCGGCGAGAGGGTCGTATTCATCTCTCACTTCCTCTGAGGGCTAGGGTTCGCTCTCCACCCCTTTGTTCGGGGGCTAATGTTTTATTACGGACTAGATTTTCATGATCTAGCTCCGGATTCTTTTCTCCACGTCTCAGCGTTTATCATCACATGCGAGATCTTCCTCCGAACCCCCCCGCCCCACACTTCGGCCTATGGCTCAAGACCTTTAGTGTGAAGCCGAAGGTAGTCGACGGGGAACAAGTGGAGTGTGGCGGTGCCGTAGTAAGCAAGCTTACCAACACTCTCTGGCCAAAGGCTCTTTCACCGAATCTTCCAACCAATGGAAGCAAGAGTGGTTTTACATCACAAAACCCCATAGTACCAAGTGGGCAGCTATACCTACGATCCGTTCTAACCCTTCGTTACAGCTTGCATCATGGATCAATAAGGGGTTGGACTGGGGATCAGTTGATGAAGTGCAGACTCTACAGAGCCGCATCCGAACCCTCCTTGAGAAGGACATAGATCTTGTCGACGTGGTTCAAGTAATGCTAGTCCGCCGAGCTCTGCCATGTCAGCGTAGGCCTCTCCGCATGTGGGATTTTAATCCGGAAGGACCACGAACCCTCCAACACTTCTTAGGCATTACACACAAAGGGATGTGGAAGTTGTTTTTCGAGAAACGAAAACATTGGCCAGACACCACTAAGGACGCCGGCCTCAACTGCAACCGTCCAGATACCCCGGTAAGCACTTGACTTCCAAACACTTTGTATTTAAGTATGCCATAATACAATACTGAGCAAACTATCTTCTTCTAGGGCTGGATAAAGAAAGCGGAACAAATTAGGTGTTCGATGACCCTTCCCGAAGGCTCAGCGGATCCCGTGTTAACAAGGATGCTGGCCCCATCACCATACTAGATGCCTGTGCAGGAGAGCAAAGCGGAGAGTTGGAGGACCAAAGATGGACTCCATCCCGAAGGTATATTAGACATTGTGTCCGGAGCAATCAAGATCCCATCATCCGAAGACAAAAATGATGGGGAAGTCAACATCTCTTCCCCCCCACGAAAAGAAAAGGGCCGCCTCTGAACATTGGGAGGAAAAGGCTCCTAAGCGAGGCAAAATGCCTCTGATGGGTGACCCGGGCTTGGAGGACGACGTCATCACACAGTCCCATGACGAGGACAAGCCTCAGGCCAAATCATAAGTGAACGAGGGTGTTTTAAACATGTCCTGTTCCTTTCTTGTAACGCCTAGGATATATGTTTTTTGCAGTTCGGTACGCAGTCTTCTTCAACAGTCCTCTTCCTTGGGTACCTTCTCCCAGAAATGATGGAAAGCAAGATGCCTCCACCGGTCTCCTCGCCCAATAGAGCGGATGACTTCAAGGTATCGTCGCGGAGGGTCTCTCCCGATCAACAAGCGGTGCAAGGGATGAAGACACCATTCGGAGGTGATACTTCGGAGGCCCAGGGTCTGGGGGCAATAATAGAGGTCCCGAGCTGTCCGGTCTACAGCCGGATGTGAGTAAACGGACTCCTTCAAAGGAAGTCCGTACTCCTTCGGTAGCTTCCGGGGACCCAGAGGCGCTGGATACATTGACGAACATGCTGCGGTAGGCATCCATCTCAGAGGAACATCGTACCTTGATGGGCATAGTGGTTGAAAAGGTCCTGTCCGTGAAAAGTGGATTGAATGAGGCCTTCGTGAGCCTGCAAAGAGGCTTCGAGGTTCGTACTGTAATATGTCCGATTGTGTTTTATTCACAAAATACACCTGTGTATAGATAGTAGCCCCTGAGACTCTAATTGGCTTCTCGAGGGAGGCGATCAGAGGATCAAAAGATATGCCCAGGAAATAATCTGATCAATTGGAACACAGGCTGTGAGCTCCCCGGTAACTGCCCGGACTACAGAAGTTGCGGATTTGCAACACAAGATTGATGAGGCGGATAAGGATATCGCGCTAATCAACAGGCGACTTGACGAGGCGCAAGGTATGTGTTTTGGGGGCAGCCATACTATGCACGTGTTTACAATATAAGCATGATGCAAAGAATTGTGCAATAAGATGTACATATCCATAGATGGTGCTGCCGCAGTTTAGGTCCTTCGGGCTGAGCTAGCCCGGGCCAAGGAGCAGGCCCGGATTAGTAATGGGGCTGCCGAAAAGGCCTCTGCCGAGCTAAAGGCTGAACAAGCTGCTCGGCACCGATGCGAGGAGAAAATATCCTCGATGACGCTTGAACTAAAGGAGGTCGTTAGCCACTACGGATTTCTCGAGAGGGATAATAAAGCCAAAACAGCCGATCTTGACAAGGCCTTACTGTTGGGGAACGTAGCAGAAATTCAAAATTTTCTACGCATCACCAAGATCAATCTATGGAGTCATCTAGCAACGAGGGAGGAGTGGATCTACATACCCTTGTAGATCGCGCGCGGAAGCGTTCAAGAGAACGGGGTTGATGGAGTCGTACTCGTCGTGATCCAAATCACCGATGATCCTAGCGCCGAACGGACGACACCTCTGTGTTCAACACACGTACGGAGCAGCGATGTCTCCTCCTTATTGATCCAGCAAGGGGGGAGGAGAGGTTGATGGAGATCCAACAACACGACGGCGTGGTGGTGGAAGTAGTGGGATTCCAACAGGGCTTCGCCAAGCGCTGCGGGAGGAGGGAGATGTGTCATGGGAGGGAGAGGGAGGCGCCAGGGCTTAGGTATGGTTGCCCTCCCTTCCCCCCACTATATATAGGGCCAAGGGAGAGGGGGAGGGCGCAGCCTTGCCCCTTCCTCCAAGGAAGGGTGCGGCCAAGGGGGGAGGAGTCCATCCTCCCCAAGGCACCTCAGAGGTGCCTTCCCCCTTTAGGACTCTCCCCTTTCCCTCTCTCTTGGCGCATGGGCCTCTTGGGGCTGGTGCCCTTGGCCCATGTAGGCCAAGGCGCACCCCCTACATCCCATGTGGCCCCCCGGGGCAGGTGGCCCCACCCGGTGGACCCCCGGGACCCTTCCGGTGGTCCCGATACAATATCGGTGACCCCGAAACTTGTCTCGATGGCCAAAATAGCACTTCCTATATATAATTCTTTACCTCCGGACCATTCCGGAACTCCTCGTGACGTCCGGGATCTCATCCGGGACTCCGAACAACTTTCGGGTTACCGCATACTAATATCTCTATAACCCTAGCGTC
Organism: Triticum aestivum; assembly: GCF_018294505.1. Classification (NCBI taxonomy): domain Eukaryota; kingdom Viridiplantae; phylum Streptophyta; class Magnoliopsida; order Poales; family Poaceae; genus Triticum; species Triticum aestivum. The sequence goes on along the minus strand of NC_057812.1, from coordinate 451,445,310 downwards.
ACCGAACCTTAAGTGTGTAGACCCTACGGGTTCGGGAGACATGCATACATGACCGAGATGACTCTCCGGTCAATAACCAACAATGGGATCTGGATACCCATGTTGGCTCCCACATGTTCCACGATGATCTCATCGGATGAACCACGATGTCAAGGACTTAATCAATCCCGTATACAATTCCCTTTGTCTAGCGGTACGATACTTGCCCGAGATTCGATCGTCGGTATCCCGATACCTTGTTCAATCTCGTTACCGGCAAGTCTCTTTACTCGTTCCGTAACACATCATCCCATGATCAACTCCTTGATCACATTGTGCACATTATGATGATGTCCTACCGAGTGGGCCCAGAGATACCTCTCCGTTTACACGGAGTGACAAATCCCAGTCTCGATTCGTGCCAACCCAACAGACACTTTCGGAGATACCTGTAGTGTACCTTTATAGCCACCCAGTTACGTTGTGACGTTTGGCACACCCAAAGCACTCCTACGGTATCTGGGAGTTGCACAATCTCATGGTCTAAGGAAATGATACTTGACATTAGAAAAGCTTTAGCATACGAACTACATGATCTTGTGCTAGGCTTAGGATTGGGTCTTGTCCATCACATCATGCTCCTAATGATGTGATCCCATTATCAATGACATCCAATGTCCATGGTCAGGAAACCGTAACCATCTATTGATCAACGAGCTAGTCAACTAGAGGCTTACTAGGGACATGGTGTTGTCTATGTATCCACACATGTATTTGAGTTACCTATCAATACAATTCTAGCATGGATAATAAACGATTATCATGAACAAGGAAATATAATAATAATCAATTTATTATTGCCTCTAGGGCATATTTCCAACAGTCTCCCACTTGCACTAGAGTTAATAATCTAGTTCACATCGATATGTGATTAACACTCAAGGTCACATCCCCATGTGACTAACACCCAAAGAGTTTACTAGAGTCAATAATCTAGTTCACATTTACCATGTGATTAACACTTGATGAGTTCTGGGTTTGATCATGTTATGCTTGTGAGAGAGGTTATAGTCAACAGGTCTGAACCTTTCAGATCCGTGTGCGCTTTACAAATCTCTATGTCATCTCCTAGATGCAACTACTATGCTACATTTAGAGCCATTCCAAATAACTGTTCTACTTGGAGCTATTCTAAATTGTTGCTCCATTATACGTATCCGGTATCTCTACTCAGAGCTATCCAGATAGGTGTTAAGCTTGCATCGACGTAACCCTTTACGATGAACTCTTTTACCACCTCCATAATCGAGAAAATTCCTTAGTCCACTAGTTACTAAGGATAACTTTGACCGCTGTCTTGTGATCCATTCTTGGATCACTCTTGTACCCCTTGACTGACTCATGGCAAGGCACACTTCAGGTGTGGTACACAACATAGCATACTGTAGAGCCTATGACAAAAGCATAGGGGACGACCTTCATCCTTCCTCTTTCTTCCGCCGTGGTCGAGCTTTAAGTCTTAACTTCATACCTTACAACTCAGGAAAGAACTCCTTCTTTGACTGATCCATCTTGAACACCTTCAAGATCATGTCAAGGTATGTGCTCATTTGAAAGTACCATTAAGCGTTTTGATCTATCCTTATAGATCTTGATGCTCAATGTTCAAGTAGCTTAATCCAGGCCTTCCATTGAAAAACACTTTCAAATAACCCTATATGCTTTTGCAGAAATCCTACGTCATTTCTGATCCATAATATGTTAACAACATATACTCATCAGAAATTCTATAGTGCTCCCACTCACTTCTTTGGAAATACAAGTTTCTCATAAACTTTGTATAAACCCAAAATCTTTGATCATCTCATCAAAGCGTACATTCCAACTCCGAGATGCTTACTCCAGTCCTTAGAAGGATCACTGGAGCTTTGCATACTTATTAGCATCTTTCAGGATTGACAAAACCTTCCAGTTGTATCACATACAACCTTTCCTCAAGAAAATCATCGAGGAAACAATGTTTCGACATCCTATCTGCAAGATTTCATAAATAATGCAGTAATCGCTAATATAATTCCAACAGACTCTTAGCATCGCTACCGGTGAGAAAGTCTCATCGTAGTCAACTCATTGAACTTGTCGGAAACTTCTTAACGACAAGTCGAGCTTTCTTAATGGTGACACTTACCATCATTGTCTGTCTTCCTTTTAAAATCCATATGTACCTAACAGCCTTACGACCATCAAGTAGTTCTGCCAAAGTCTACACTTTGTTTTCATACATGGATCCTCTCTCGGATTTTATGGCCTCGAGCCATTTATCGGAATCCGGGCCCACCATCGCTTCTCCATAGCTCGTAGGTTCATTGTTGTCTAGCAACATGACTTCCAAGACAGGATTACGTACCACTCTGAAGTAGTATGCATCCTTGTCATCCCACGAGGTTTGGTAGTGACTTGATCTGAAGTTTCATGATCACTATCATAAGCTTCCACTTCAATTGGGGTAGGTGCCACAGGAACAACTTCCTGTGCCCTGCCACACTCTAGTTGAAGAGACGGTTCAATAACCTCATCAAGTCTCCACCATCCTCCCACTCAATTCTTTCGAGAGAAACTTTTCCTCGAGAAAGGACCCGATTCCAGAAACAATCCCTTATTGCTTTCGGATCTGAGACAGGAGGTATACCCAACTGTTTTGGGTGTCCTATGAAGATGCATTTATCCGCTTTGGGTTCGAGCTTATCAGCCTGAAACTTTTTCACATAAGCGTCGCAGCCCCAAACTTTTAAGAAATGACAGCTTAGGTTTCTCTAAACCATAGTTCATAAGGTGTCATCTCATCGTAATTATGTGGTGCCCTATTTAAAGTGAATGTGGTTGTCTCTAATGCCTAACCCATAAACTATCGTGGTAATTCGATAAGAGACATCATGGTATGCATCATATCCAATAGGGTGCAGTTATGATGTTCGGACACACCATCACACTATGGTGTTCCAGGATGTATTAGTTGTGAAACAATTTCCACAATGTCTTAATTATGTGCCAAACTCGTAATTCATATAGTCATCTCTATGATCATATCATAGATATTTTATCCTCTTGTCACGACGATCTTTCAACTTCACCCTGAAATTACTTGAACCTTTCAATAATTCAGACTCGTGATTTATCAAGTAAATGTACTCAACATCTACTCAAATCATCTGTGAAGTAAGAACATAACGATATCCACTACACGCCTCAGCACTCATTGGACTGCACACATCAAAATGTATTTCTTCCAACAAGTTGCTTTCTAGTCCCATTTTACTGAAAATGAGGCTTTCAGTCATCTTGCCCATGTGGTATGATTTGCATGTCTCAAGTGATTCAAAATCAAGTGAGTCCAAACGGTCCATTTGCATGGAGTTTCTTCATGCATATACACCAATAGACATGGTTCGCATGTCTCAAACCTTTCAAAAATGAGTGAGTCCAAAGATCCATCAACATGGAGCTTCTTCATGCGTTTTATACCGATATGACTTAAGTGGCAGTGCCACAAGTAGGTGGTACTATCATTACTATCTTATATCTTTTGGCATGAACATGTGTATCACTATGATCGAGATTCAATGAATCATTCATTTTAGGTGCAAGACCATTGAAGGTATTATTCAAATAAACAGAGTAACCATTATTCTCCTTAAATGAATAACTGCATTGCGATAGACATAATCCAATCATGTCTATGCTCAACGCAAACACCAATCTCGATGGTAGAGGGAGCGTGTGATGCTTGATCATATCAACATTGGAAAGACTTCCAACACATATCGTCAGCTCACCTTTAGCTAGTCTCCGTTTATTCCGTAGCTTTTATTTCGAGTTACTAACACTTAGCAACCGAACCGGTATCTAATACCCTGGTGCTACTAGGAGTACTAGTAAAGTACACATCAACACAATGTATATCCAATATACTTCTATCGACCTTGCCAGCCTTCTCATCTACCAAGTATCTAGGGTAATTCTGCTCCAGTGGCTGTTCCCCTTATTACAGAAGCACTTAGTCTCGGGTTTGGGTTCAACCTTGGGTTTCTTCACTAGAGCAGCAGCTGATTTGCCGTTTCATGAAGTATCCCTTCGTGCCCTTGCCCTTCTTGAAACTAGCGGTTTCACCAACCATCAACAATTGATGCTCCTTCTTGATTTCTACTTTTGTGGTGTCAAACATCGCGAATATCTTAAGGATCATCATATATGTCCCTGATATATTATAGTTCATCACGAAGCTCTAGCAGCTTGGTGGTAATGGCTTCGGAGAACCATCACTATTTCATCTGGAAGATCAACTCCCACTCGATTCAAGCGATTGTTGTACTCAGACAATCTAAGCACAAGCACAACAATTGAGCTTTTCTCCTCAGTTTGCAGGCTAAGAAAATCGTCGGAGGTCTTATACCTCTTGACGTGGGCACGAGCCTGAAATCCCAATTTCAGCCCTCGAAACATCTCATATGTTTCGTGACGTTTCAAAAATGTCTTTGGTGCCTCAACTCTAAACCGTTTAACTGAACTATCACGTAGTTATCAAAATGTGTATGTCAGATGTTCGCAACATCCATAGACGACGTTCGAGGTTCAGCACACTGAGCATTGCATTAAGGACATAAGCCTTCTATGAAGCAATGATGACAATCCTCAGTTTACGGACCTAGTCCGCATAATTGCTACTATCAACTTTCAACTAAATTTTCTCTAGGAACATATCTAAACAGTAGAACTAAAGCGCGAGCTACGACATAATTTGCAAAATCCTTTTGACTATGTTCAGGATAAACAAGTTCATCTTATGAACTCCTACTCAGATAGACATCCCTCTAGTCATCTAAGTGATTACATGATCCGAGTCAACTAGGCCGTGTCCGATCATCACGTGAGACGGACTAGTCAACATCGATGAACATCTTCATGTTGATCGTATCTACCATACGACTCATGCTTGACCTTTCGGTCTTCTGTGTTCCGAGTCCATGTCTGTACACATGCTAGGCTCGTCAAGTCAACCTAAGTGTTTTGCGTGTGTAAATCTATGTTACACCCGTTGTATGTGAACGTTAGAATCTAACACCCGATCATCACGTGGTGCTTCGAAACAACGAACTGTCGCAATGATGCACAGTTAGGGGGAACACTTTCTTGAAATTATTATGAGGGATCATCTTATTTACTACCGTCGTTCTAAGTAAACAAGATGCATAAACATGATAAACATCACATGCAATCAAATAGTGACATGATATGGCCAATATCGTATAGCTCCTTTGATCTCCATCTTGGGGCTCCATGATCATCTTGTCACCGGCATGACACCATGATCTCCATCATCATGATCTCCATCATTGTGTCTCCATGAAGTTGTCTCGCCAACTTATTACTTCTACTACTATGGCTACCGGTTAGCAATAAAGTAAAGTAATTACATGGCGTTGTTCAATAACACGCAGGTCATACAATAAATAAAGACAACTCCTATGGCTCCTGCCGGTTGTCATACTCATCGACATGCAAGTCGTGATTCCTATTACAAGAACATGATCAATCTCATACATCACATATATCATTCATCACATCCTTTGGCCATATCACATCACATAGCATACCCTGGAAAAACAAGTTAGACGTCCTCTAATTGTTGTTTGCATGTTTTACGTGGCTGCTATGGGTTTCTAGAAAGAACATTTCTTACCTACGCAAAGACCACAACGTGATATGCCAATTGCTATTTACCCTTCATAAGGACCCTTTTCATCGAATCCGATCCGACTAAAGTGGGAGAGACAGACACCCGCTAGCCACCTTATGCAACTAGTGCATGTCAGTCGGTGGAACCAGTCTCACGTAAGAGTACGTGTAAGGTCGGTCCGGGCCGCTTCATCCCACGATGCCGCCGAATCAGGATAAGACTAGTAACGGCAAGCATATTGAACAAAATCAACGCCCACAACTACTTTGTGTTCTACTTGTGCATAGAAACTACGCATAGACCTAGCTCATGATGCCACTGTTGGGGAACGTAGCAGAAATTCAAAATTTTCTACGCATCACCAAGATCAATCTATGGAGTCATCTAGCAACGAGGGAGGAGTGGATCTACATACCCTTGTAGATCGTGCGCGGAAGCGTTCAAGAGAACGGGGTTGATGGAGTCGTACTCGTCGTGATCCAAATCACCGATGATCCTAGCGCCGAACGGACGGCACCTCTGCGTTCAACACACGTACGGAGCAGCGATGTCTCCTCCTTCTTGATCCAGCAAGGGGGGAGGAGAGGTTGATGGAGATCCAACAACACGACGGCGTGGTGGTGGAAGTAGCGGGATTCCAACAGGGCTTCGCCAAGCGCTGTGGGAGGAGGGAGACGTGTCATGGGAGGGAGAGGGAGGCGCCAGGGCTTAGGTATGGTTGCCCTCCCTTCCCCCCACTATATATAGGGCCAAGGGAGAGGGGGAGGGCGCAGCCTTGCCCCTTCCCCCAAGGAAGGGTGCGGCCAAGGGGGGAGGAGTCCATCCTCCCCAAGGCACCTCGGAGGTGCCTTCCCCCTTTAGGACTCTCCCCTTTCCATCTCTCTTGGCGCATGGGCCTCTTGGGGCTGGTGCCCTTGGCCCATGTAGGCCAAGGCGCACCCCCTACAGCCCATGTGGCCCCCAGGGGCAGGTGGCCCCATCCGGTGGACCCCCGGGACCCTTCCGGTGGTCCCGGTACAATACCGGTGACCCCGAAACTTGTCCCGATGGCCGAAATAGCACTTCCTATATATAATTCTTTACCTCCGGACCATTCCGGAACTCCTCGTGACGTCCGGGATCTCATCCGGGACTCCGAACAACTTTCGGGTTACCGCATACTAATATCTCTATAACCCTAGCGTCACCGAACCTTAAGTGTGTAGACCCTACGGGTTCGGGAGACATGCAGACATGACCGAGATGACTCTCCGGTCAATAACCAACAGCGGGATCTGGATACCCATGTTGGCTCCCACATGTTCCACGATGATCTCATCGGATGAACCACGATGTCAAGGACTTAATCAATCCCGTATACAATTCCCTTTGTCTAGCGGTACGATACTTGCCCGAGATTCGATCGTCGGTATCCCGATACCTTGTTCAATCTCATTACCGGCAAGTCTCTTTACTCGTTCCGTAACACATCATCCCGTGATCAACTCCTTGATCACATTGTGCACATTATGATGATGTCCTACCGAGTGGGCCCAGAGATACCTCTCCGTTTACACGGAGTGACAAATCCCAGTCTCGATTCGTGCCAACCCAACAGACACTTTCGGAGATACCTGTAGTGTACCTTTATAGCCACCCAGTTACGTTGTGACGTTTGGCACACCCAAAGCACTCCTACGGTATTCGGGAGTTGCACAATCTCATGGTCTAAGGAAATGATACTTGACATTAGAAAAGCTTTAGCATACGAACTACATGATCTTGTGCTAGGCTTAGGATTGGGTCTTGTCCATCACATCATTCTCCTAATGATGTGTCCCGTTATCAATGACATCCAATGTCCATGGTCAGGAAACCGTAACCATCTATTGATCAACGAGCTAGTCAACTAGAGGCTTACTAGGGACATGGTGTTGTCTATGTATCCACACATGTATCTGAGTTTCCTATCAATACAATTCTAGCATGGATAATAAACGATTATCATGAACAAGGAGATATAATAATAATCAATTTATTATTGCCTCTAGGGCATATTTCCAACACTTACAAGAGGCGAGAGAGCCCCGGTCCGAATCTAGAGCGGCCCGAGAGGAGATCCGGCAAGCCGGGGAGATCGCAGCTGGTAAGCCCTTTTTACTACGAACCAAGTTCGGCAATCCGAATTATGCCCCGCTTAATCGAGTGTGGAGTTCTCTAGATGCTTTATTGGATTTGTCGAAGAGTGCTTCCGATGCGGCGCAGTTTTACCAAGCACAAGAAGGGTATGCAACGGAGAAGCTTTTCTGGTTGCAATTTGGTGCGTCAAAGTGCCCACTGTTGCTAAACAAACAGATGACCCAATGGGCAGAACTGTACCGGATATCCGGCGCTGCCATGAAAGACGTCGTAGTTCGACTGTGGCCGGTCGAGCCAATTCCGGATAGTTATTTTGGTTTGGTGCGGCGACTTGCTGCCGCGGTGCCGCGCATGGACGCTGTTAAGCGATCAACGTGCATTGAAGGTGCACGGATGGCCCTTGCCCGTGTGAAAACATACTGGACGAAGATGAAGGCCATCGATGTTGCAGCGAAGAGTCCACCCAAGGGCAAGGACCATTATGCACCAGAGCATTATTTCGAAGATGTCTTAGCGGCTGCCTGGTTGATAGAGGGTCAGTGCTCGAAAGATATTATATTCGAGTGAGATGTATTGACATTGTGAAAGACAATATTATGAAATAATAAAGTTTATTTTAGAGTTGCTTAAAAGCTTTTGAATCCTCCTGTGCGGCCGTTTTTATATAATCAGAAAGATTTCAAGTCGTCGGCTTCAACCCCCTCGTAGGAAATACGGGGGTGTTCGGAAAAGTAATTGATCACTCTTAACCCAACGTCTTGGTCCAAAAAGGAGGTGTCAATGCGGTGAACTAGGCAATCGTACTATAGGGCGTTAACACTTTCACTTAGCCATAGGAGTTTTATGGTGGATCTATGATATAGATCATGTTATGTACGCGGTTATCCCAATGCGGTGCGTTACATGTATGACCCAAAAGAAGGTCCTTTGTATAATACGGAGGAATCTCAAAAGATCCCGTTAAGTCGTCGAGCGGTTGACCAGCTCTCGCCGCATCATGACAATAAGTTTTCGGCTTTCTCTACTGAGGTGTTTGACCAGGTGAACCAGAAACACAATCGTAGTAGTTCTCCCTTTACTGCCCTAGCCGATAGAGTGGAACGTAAGGTAGAAAGCACAGGAGCCGGGCAACCCAACTATTGACCCAAGACATGATTCAGAGCTGATGCATATAAGGCCGAACACGCGATGCTGAAGTATGCTATGAAGTTGTTCGGACTTTGTTGGCAATTTATTTTTTTCCAATGTCAAGCCCCTGGCAAGGTATGCCGGGGTGTGTGTGTGAAACGACAAAAAGGAGCAAAATTCGGTTCTTTATATAAAAGTGAATACCAGATACGGAGTATGTTCACTAGAACCTAACTAACATGCCAATTGTCACTTTATAGATAATAACGCCACAGCCCCGGCTATTTGACATGCCAGGGGTCGGCGGCTGAGGAAACATGCACTTTACAGGCTCAAAAAATAGGGAGCGCGGTCTACAAATAGTTATTTTGGACCTCATGTCGCACGTCTGCACCGCCTTTCCTTGGTGAAGGGGCTCCTTAACAGGAGTAACCTTTGGGAAAATTTATGAACCCGGACTCTGATACAATCCATGAGATGACCAGCCTTTGCGCCACCTATGGAGAAGGATGATGGAAAAAGAAAGAGTAATATAAGAAAGGAAAAAAAGGAAGTAGTTTATGGGAGTACTTGTAGACCCGTCCGTGTCGCGCTTCCGCTGATGCCCAGGCTATTTGAAGTGCATAGTTATGTGTGTGCGGTACACATTTTGCAGGTGTATGAGGCGGACGGTGGAAGCCGAACTGCTAGTCCTGCTCCAAACTTGGTCGATCCTGTTGAATGGACACCGGTGGCTTAACAGCCAACAAGGTATGCGGTTTAATGAGACCGCTTTGTACTTCGGCTGAGGTCGCCGTAGTGTGATCCTCAGTCCGGAGGGAGTGTCTCTCCAGCTCCCCTGTAAAGTTGTGTGTCGCGTATACCATGTTCACTGTTTTCACTTCAGGGGAAATTGCTTCTGACCCCCGAAATTTGGTTGGTGAGCCTCTTCGTCATCGCTATCGCCTGGCGGCCTCCTCCCCTTATGTTCGGCATTGAGCTTGTTAGCCTATTTGAAGACCCAACAACTTCTGTTGGTATGATTAGCTGGTTTGTTGGGGCGGCCATGAATATGGTAGGGCCGGTCCAATATCTTGTCCAAATTGGATGGTCCATCTCTGTTTGCCTCCAATGGCTTCTTCCGTTGACCGGATTTGGAACCGCTGAATCCGGCGTTAACCGTTGTGTCATGCATTCTTTCGTTATCATTGCGGTGTTTGTATTTGCTGCGTCGTGGTTTGCCATTGCTGTTCCGGACTTCGGAAGTGCCCGGATTGCTGGCGCTGTTGCTTCTACGAGCGAGCCAGCTGTCTTCTGATGTCTACTACACAACCTTCTTCTTGTAGACGTTGTTGGGCCTCCAAGTGCAGAGGTTTGTAGGACAGTAGCAAAATTCCCTCAAGTGGATGACCTAAGGTTTATCAATCCGTAGGAGGCGTACGATGAAGATGGTCTCTCTCAAACAACCCTGCAACCAAATAACAAAGAGTCTCTTGTGTCCCCAACACACCCAATACAATGGTAAATTGTATAGGTGCACTAGTTCGGCGAAGAGATGGTGATACAAGTGGTATATGGATGGTAGATAAAGGTCTTCGTAATCTGAAAATATAAAAACAGCAAGGTAACTAATGATAAAAGTGAGCACAAACAGTATTGTAATGCTAGGAAACAAGGCCTAGGGTTCATACTTTCACTAGTGCAAGTTCTCTCAACAATAATAACATAATTGGATCACATAACTATCCCTCAACATGCAACAAAGAGTCACTCCAAAGTCACTAATATCGGAGAACAAACGAAGAGATTATGGTAGGGTATGAAACCACCTCAAAGTTAGTCTTTCCAATCAATCCGTTGGGCTATTCCTATAAGTGTCACAAACAGCCCTAGAGTTTGTACTAGAATAACACCTTAAGACACAAATCAACCAAAACCCTAAGGTCACCTAGATACTCCAATGTCACCTCAATTATCCGCGGGTATGATTATACGATATGCATCACACAATCTCAGATTCATCTATTCAACCAACACATAGAACCTCAAAGAGTGCCCCAAAGATTCTACCAGAGAGTCAAGATGAAAACATGTGCCAACCACTATGCATAGGTTCATGGGCGGAACCCGCAAGTTGATCACCAAAACATACATCAAGTGAATCACGTGATATTCCATTGTCACCACAGATACGCACGACAAGACATACATCAAGTGTTCTCAAATCTTTAAAGACTGAATCCGATAAGATAACTTCGAAGGGGAAACTCAAACCATTACAAGAGAGTAGAGGGGGAGAAAACATCATAAGATCCAACTATAATAGCAAAGCTCGCGATACATCAAGATCGTATCACCTCAAGAACACGAGAGAGAGAGAGAGAGAGAGAGAGATCAAACACATAGCTACTGGTACATACCCTCAGCCCCGAGGCAGAACTACTCCCTCCTCATCATGGAGAGCACCGGGATGATGAAGATGTCCACCGGAGAGGGATTGCCCCCTTCGGCAGGGTGCCGGAACGGGTCGATTGGTTTTCGGTGGCTACGGAGGCTTCTGGCGTCGGAACTCCTGATCTATTGTGCTCCTCGGTCGTTTTAGGGTATATGGAGATATATAGGCGGAAGAAGTATGTCAGGGGAGCCACGAGGGGCCCACGAGGGTGGAGGGTGCGCCCCCTTCCTCGTGGCTTCCTGGTTGCTTCCCTTACGTGGACTCCAAGTCTCCCGTGTTGCTTTCCTTCCAAAAATAAGTTCCATGAAATTTCAGGTCAATTGGACTCCGTTTGATTTTCCTTTTCTGCGATACTCTAAAACAAGGAAAAAAATAGAAACTGGCACTGGTCTCTAGGTTAATAGGTTAGTCCCAAAAATCATATAAAACATCATATAAAGGCATATAAAACATCCAAGGTTGATAATATAATAGCATGGAACAATCAAAAATTATAGATACGTTGCAGACGTATCAGCATCCCCAAGCTTAATTCCTGCTCGTCCTCGAGTAGGTAAATGGTAAAAACAGAATTTTTGATGTGGAATGCTACCTAACATATTCATCATGTATTTCTCTTTATTGTAGCAAGAATATTCAGATCCAGATGATTCAAGACAAATTTCATATTGACATAAAAATAATAATACTTCAAGCATACTAACTAAGCAATTATGTCCTCTCAAAATAACATGGGCAAAGAAAGTTCATCCCTACAAAATCATATAGTTTAGTCATGCTCCATTTTCGTCATACAAGAATGCTCTCATCATGCACAACCCCGATGACAAGCCAAGCAATTGTTTCATACTTTAGTAATCTCAAACTCATAAACCTTCATGCAATACATGAGCGCGAGCCATGGACATAGCACTATGGGTGGAATAGAATATGATGATGGGGGGTATGTAGAGAAGACAATAAAAGGAGAAAATCTCACATCAATGAGGCTAATCAATAGGCTATGGAGATGCCCATCGATTGATGTTAATGCAAAGAGTAGGGATTGCCATGCAACGGATGCACTAGAGCTATAAATGTATGAAAGCTCAACAAAAGAAACTAAGTGGGTGTGCATCCAACTTGCTTGCTCAAGAAGACGTAGGACACTTGAGGAGGCCCATTGTTGGAATATACAAGCCAAGTTCTATAATGAAAAATACCCACTAGTATATGAAAGTGACAAAACAAGAGACTCTCTATCATGAGGATTATGGTGCTACTTTGAAGCACAAGTGTGGCAAAGGATAGTAGCATTGTCCCTTCTCTCTTTTTCTCTCATTTTTTGGGCCTTCTCTTTTTGTATGGCCTTTCTCTTTTTTTGGGCCTTCTCTTTTTTATGGCCTTTCTCTTTTTTTATTCCTCACTTGGGACAATGCTCTAGAAAATGATGATCATCACACTTATATTTACAACTCAATGATTACAACTCGATACTAGAACAAAGTATGACTCTACATGAATGCCTCTGGCGGTGTACTGGGATTGCGATGAATCAAGAGTGACATGTATGAATTATGAATGGTGGCTTTGCCACAAATACGATGTCAACTACATGATCATGCAAAGCAATATGATGATGCGTGTCATAATAAACGGAACGGTGTAAAGTTGCATGGCAATATATCTAGGAATGGCTATGGAAATGCCATAATAGGTAGGTAAGGTGGCTGTTTTGAGGAAGATATAAGGAGGTTTATGTGTGAAAGAGCGTATCATATCACCGGGTTTGAATGCACCGGCGAAGTTTGCAACAACTCTCAATGTGAGAAAGGGCAATGCACGGTACCGAAGAGGCTAGCAATGATGGAAGGGTGAGAGTGTGTATAATCCATGGACTCAACATTATTCATAAAGAACTCACATACTTATAGCAAAAATCTACAAGTCATCAAAAACCAAGCACTACGCGCATGCTCCTAGGGGGGTAGATTGGTAGGAAAAGACCATCGCTCGTCCCCGACCGCCACTCATAAGGAGGACAATCAAATAACACCTCATGTTTCAAATTTGTTACATAACGTTTACCATACGTGCATGCTACGGGACTTGCAAACTTCAACACAAGCACTTCTCAAATTCACAACTACTCAACTAGCACGACTTTGATATTATTACCTCCATATCTCAAAACAATCATCAAGCATCAAACTTCTCTTAGTATTCAATGCACTTATATGAAAGTTTTTATTATATCCCTCTTGGATTCCCATCATATTAGGACTAGTTTCATAACCAAAGCAAACTACCATGATGTTCTAAAGACTCTCAAAATAATATAAGTGCAGCACTAGAGCAATGACAAACTACTCCAAAAGATACAAGTGAAGCTCAATGAGTAGTCGAATAATTATGAAACTATGTGAAGACTCTCTAACATTTAATAATTTCAGATCTTGGTATTTTATTCAAACAGCAAGCAAAACTAAATAAAATAAATTGACGCTCCAAGCAAAACACTTATCATGTGGTAAATAAAAATATAGCTCCAAGTAAAGTTACCGATGAACGAAGACGAAAGAGGGGATGCCTTCCGGGGCATCTCCAAGCTTAGGCTCTTGGTTGTCCTTGAATATTGCCTTGGGGTGCCTTGGGCGTCCCCAATCTTAGGCTCTTGCCACTCCTTATTCCATAATCCATCGAATCTTTACCCAAAACTTGAAAACTTCACAACACAAAACTTAACAGAAAACTCGTAAGCTTCGTTAGTATAAGAAAATAAATCACCACTTAGGTACCGTCGTGAACTCATTATAAATTCATATTGGTGTAATATCTACTGTATTACAACTTATCTATGGTTCATACCCTCCGATACTATTCATAGATTCATCAAAATAAGCAAACAACACATCGAAAAACAAAATCTGTCAAAAAGAGAACAGTCTGTAGTAATTTGTATCAAACGTATATTTCTGGTACTCATAAAATTCTCAAATAAATTACTGGACGTGAGAAATTTATATATTAATCATATTCAAAAAGAATTAACTAAATATAACTCTCCAATAAAAAATGGCAGCAACTCTCATGAGCGCTAAAGTTTCTGTTTTTACAGCAAGATCAACAGGACTTTCCTCAAGTCTTCCCAACGGTTCTACTTGACACAAACACTAATTTAAACATAGAAAACTCAATCATAATAGAGGATAGATAAATTATTTATTACTAAACATGAGCAAAAAGCAAGGAACAAAAAAAATTGGGTTGCCTCCCAACAAGCACTATCGTTTAACGCCCCTAGCTAGGCATGATGATTTCAACGATGCTCACATAAAAGATAAGAATTGAAACATAAAGAGAGCATCATGAAGAATATGACTAGCAAATTTAAGTCTAACCCACTTCCTATGCATAGGGATTTCGTGAGCAAACAACTTGTGGGAACAAGAATCAACTTGCATAGGAAGGTAAAACAAGCATAACTTCAAAACTTTAAGCACATAGAGAGGAAACTTGATATTATCGCAATTCCTACAAGCATATGTTCCTCCCTCATAGTAATTTTCCGTAGCATCATGAATGAATTCAATAATATAACCAGCACCTCAAGCATTCTTTTCATGATCTACTAGCATAGAAATTTTATTACTCTCCACATAAGCAAAATTATTCTCATTCGGAATAGTGGGAGCAAACTCAACAAAATAATTATCATGTGAGGCATAATCCAGTTGAAAACGAAAATCATGATGACAAGTTTCAAGGATATCACTATTCTTTATAGCATACAAGTCATCACAATAATCATCATAGATAGCAACTTTGTCCTAATAATCAATTGGAACCTCTTCTGGAATAGTGGATTCATCACAAAATAAAGTCATGACCTCTCCAAATCCACTTTCAGCAATATAATTATCATAAATAGGAGGCATGCTTTCATCATAATAAATTTGCTCATCAAAACTTGGGGGACAAAAAATATCATCTTCATCAAACATAGCTTCCCCAAGCTTGTGGCTTTGCATATCATTAGCATCATAGATATTCAAGGAATTCATACTAACAACATTGCAATCATGCTCATCATTCAGAGATTTAATGCCAAACATTCTAATGCATTCTTCCTCTAGCACTTGAGCACAATTATCGGAATCCTTATTTTCATGATAGGTATTAAAAATATGAAGCATATGAGGCATCCTTAATTCCATTTTTTATAGTTTTCTTTTATAAACTAAGCTAGTGATAAAACAAGAAACTAAAAGACTCGATTGCAAGATCTAAATATATACCTTCAAGCACTCACCTCCCCGGCAACAGCGCCAGAAAAGAGCTTGATGTCTACTACACAACCTTCTTCTTGTAGACGTTGTTGGGCCTCCAAGTGCAGAGGTTTGTAGGACAGTAGCAATTTTCCCTCAAGTGGATGACCTGAGGTTTATCAATCCGTAGGAGGCGTAGGATGAAGATGGTCTCTCTCAAACAACCCTGCAACCAAATAACAAAGAGTCTCTTGTGTCCCCAACACACCCAATACAATGGTAAATTGTATATGTGCACTAGTTCGGCGAAGAGATGGTGATACAAGTGGTATATGGATGGTAGATAAAGGTTTCTGTAATCTGAAAATATAAAAACAGATAGGTAACTAATGATAAAAGTGAGCACAACCGGTATTGCAATGCTAGGAAACAAGGCCTAGGGTTCATACTTTAACTAGTGCAAGTTCTCTCAACAATAATAACATAATTGGATCACATAACTATCCCTCAACATGCAATAAAAGTCACTCCAAAGTCACTAATAGCGGAGAACAAACGAAGAGATTATGGTAGGGTACGGAACCTCCTCAAAGTTAGTCTTTCCAATCAATCCGTTTGGCTATTCCTATAAGTGTCACAAACACCCCTAGAGTTAGTACTAGAATAACACCTTAAGACACAAATCAACCAAAACCCTAATGTCACCTAGATACTCCAATGTCACCTCAAGTATCCGTGGGTATGATTATACGATATGCATCACACAATCTCAGATTCATCTATTCAACCAACACATAGAACCTCAAAGAGTGCCCCAAAGATTCTATCAGAGAGTCAAGACGAAAATGTGTGCCAACCCCTATGCATAGGTTCATGGGCGGAACCCGGAAGTTGATCACCAAAACATACATAAAGTGAATCACGTGATATCCCACTGTCACCACAGATACACATGGCAAGGCATACATCAAGTGTTCTCAAATCTTTAAAGACTCAATCCGATATGATAACTTCGAAAGGGAAACTCAATCCATTACAAGAGAGTAGAGGGGGAGAAAACATCATAAGATCCAACTATTATAGCAAAGCTCGCGATACATCAAGATCGTATCACCTCAAGAACACGAGAGAGAGAGAGAGATCAAACACATAGCTACTAGTACATACCCTCAGCCCCGAGGGAGAACTACTCCCTCCTCGTCATGGAGAGCACCGGGATGATGAAGATGTCCACCGTAGAGGGATTGCCCCCTCCGGCAGGGTGCCGGAACGGGTCTAGATTGGTTTTTGGTGGCTACGGAGGCTTGTGGCGGCGGAACTCCCGATTTATTGTGCTCCCCGATCGTTTTAGTGTATATGGAGATATATAGGCGGAAGAAGTACGTCAAGGGATCCACGAGGGGCCCACTAGGGTGGAGGGTGCGACCAGGGGGGTGGGCGCGCCCCCTGCCTCGTGGCTTCCTTGTTGCTTCCCTTATGTGGACTCCAAGTCTCCCGGGTTGCTTTCCTTCCAAAAATAAGTTCCGTGAAGTTTCTGGTCAATTGGACTCCGTTTGATTTTCCTTTTCTGCGATACTCTAAAACAAGGAAAAAACTGAAACTGGCATTGGTCTCTAGGTTAATAGGTTAGTCCCAACAATCATATAAAATAGTATCAGCTACTACATTAGCTTTTCCAGGATGGTAATGCAATCTCATATCATAATCCTTGATGAGCTCCAACCATCTCCTCTGTCCGAGGTTCAACTCCTTCTGCGTGAAAATGTATTTCAAGCTCTTGTGATCCGTGTACACCTCACAATGATTTCCAATGAGGAAATGTCTCCACGTTTTCGATGCATGCACTACGGCTGCTAACTCCAAATCATGCGTGGCATAATTCAACTCATGAGGCTTCAGTTGGCGTGAAGCATACGAAACAACTCTCCCTTCCTGCATAAGCACTGCTCCAAGTCCTCGATGTGAAGCGTCGCAATACACCTCATAATCCTTGGTCTGATCTGGCAAAATCAATACTGGTGAGGTAACCAAACGTTTCTTCAACTCCTGGAAACTAGCCTCGCACTCCTCAGTCCATTTGAACTTAGTATCCTTCTTCAACAACTCCGTCATAGGCTTCGCAATCTTTGAGAAATTCTCAATAAACCTCCGGTAGTATCCTTCGAGTCCAAGAAAACTCCAGAACTCTCCAACTGTTGTTGGTGCTTCCCATTCGGTTACGGTCTCAACCTTTGTGGGGTCAACTGCTATACCCTCTCTGGATATAACGTGTCCGAGGAATCCAACTTCCTTTAACCAAAACTCGCATTTGCTGAATTTGGCGTATAAATGATGTTCCCTTAGTTTCTCCAAAACCAAACGCAAATGTTCCTTATGCTCCTCTTCATTCTTTGAATAAATCAGGATGTCATCAATGAACACTACGATGAACTTATCCAAAAACTCCATAAACACTTTGTTCATCAGGTTCATAAAATAGGCAGGTGCGTTAGTCAATCCAAATGACATAACGGTATACTCATACAGTCCATATCTTGTGGTGAATGCTGTCTTAGGTATGTCCTGCTCTCGAATCTTCAATTGGTGGTACCCTGATCGCAAATCGATCTTGGAAAACACTTTAGCTCCTTGCAACCGATCAAACAGATCGTTGATCATTGGCAGTGGGTACTTGTTCTTAATGGTTACTTCATTCAATCCCCGATAATCTACAACCATCCTTAATGATCCATCCTTCTTTTCCACTAGAAGTACGGGTGATCCCCAAAGCGAAGAACTTGGGTGAATGTAACCTTTATCCAATAACTCCTTAATCTGATTCTTAATTTCCACCAAATCCATTGCTGGCATCCGGTACGGTCGCTTCGATATTGGGCCTGTACCTGGCAATAACTCAATCAAAAACTCAATGTCTCTATCCGGTGGCATGCCTGGTAATTCCTCAGGAAATACATCAGGAAAATCCTTTACCACTGGTACTTCTTCTTGCACAATTCCTGTTAGGCAGTTTACTTGTGTCCTGTTTGGCACATGCCGGGATACATACTTGATCCTTCTTCCTTCTGGTGTGGTAAGCAAAATTGTCTTACTAGCACAATCAATGTTTCCTCCATACATCGACAGCCAATCCATACCAAGAATCACATCCAGACCTTGGGATTCCAGAATAATTAAATCTGTTGGGAAATCATGCCTTCCTATACTTAATGGTACTTGGAAACATCCTTGTCTAGCCATGTACTCTGCTCCTGGTGAGCTTACTAGCATAGGTGTTTTAAGAATCCTAGTGGGCAGGCTATACTTTTCCACAAATCCCCTTGATATGTATGAATGCGATGCACCAGTATCGAAAAGAACGAGTGCGGTAAATGACTTAACCAAAAACTTACCGATTACTGCATCGGGCTGATCTTCAACCTCCTCCACATTAACGTGGTTCACCTGTCCCTTATTGAAAGGGTTCGGCTTCTTCCCAGAGCTTCCATTGCCATTTCCATTCTGGCCTTTGGGACATTCATTGGCATAATGTCCGGTCTTGGAACACTTGAAACAGGTGACTTGACTCAGATCTCTCTTGGTTGGGGTCAATGGGGTGGTCCGGTTCTGGCCGTTGCTTCCTCCATTCCCATTACCATTCTTGTGGCCATTATGGTTGTGCGAACTACCTCCTCCATGGGTATGCTGAAACTAAAATCCCGGTTTAGGGGCAAAACGGGGCTTCTGCTGGGCTCCAGAGTTATACTTCCCCTGTCCATACTTCCTCTTACGGTTTTCAATCTGCTGTTGCTTTCCTTCAATCATGATGGCACGATCTACCAACTCCTGGTAGTTGTTGAAACTTGCTACCATCAATTTCATGCTTAGTTCATCATTCAGTCCTTCCAGAAACTTCTCCTGGTTAGCTGCATCCGTAGCAACGTCATCCGGGGCATAACGTGCTAACTTGCTGAAATCGTCAACGTACTGGCCAACTGTCCTTCCTCCTTGGCGTAAGTTGCGAAACTCACGCTTCTTCATGGCCATAGGTCCTGCTGAAACATGGGCAGTGCGGAAAGCTTGCTGAAACTGATCCCATGTGACAGTGTCAACTGGGTAAGTGGCTGTGAAATTCTCCCACCATGCTGCCGCGGGTCCATCAAGCTGGTGAGCGGCAAACTTTACTTTCTCACCATCCGTGCATCCTGCAGTGGTCAACTCCCTTCCTATCTTGCGGAGCCAATCGTCTGCTACTATTGGCTCGGTGCTATTGGAAAACACCGGCGGATTCATCCTAAGGAGACGAGCTAAGTGGTCAACAGGTGGTGGTGGTGGTGGGTTGTTGTTGTTGTTCTGCTGGTTCTGGACTAACATCTGCATCAATTGATTCTGTTGCTGGATCAACTGAGTGAGCTCCGGTGGGAATCCATTGTCACGTCTCGGAGGCATCTGAGGGTTTAGAAAAGACGAGAATTAAGAATAGAGTGAGGTCTAAAGGGAAAACACTACCCTAATGCACATGAGCAAATGCACACAAAATCACTTCGTTCAATCAAACAAGGGCTTACAATCGGTCTAAAACTATCGCAAAAGTGCTCGACTATAATGTTTACAGGGGGGAATGCTACTACTATCTGGTGGTCATCTAGAAATTTGAACCGGTGGAAGACTCCATGATATCTGCTCCAGCTTCGTCTTCAAAGTCGGGTTCACTTGGATCCGAATCGGTGTCGTCGATGATGATGTAGTTGTCCGGACATGCCACGTACTCGTCTTCCTCTTTGGATGCTAACTTCCTCTTGAGTTCTTCAATCTCCTGCTTAAGATCGCCATTGTGTCTTGCTAGAGCTATGATCTCGTCCATGTAGTCCTTGCGTGTAGACTTCAGTTCTCCTTCTAGCTCGATGATCCTTGCCTTTGCATTCTTCAACTCTATCATATCATTGCACATCTGGTTCTCGTGGCGTCGAATGTGCTGGTTTAACTCCTGGATGAAAGATGCAATGGATCTATCCTTCTTGGTGCTGACTAACTCCCATTGTTCATCTCAGCGTCCGCAAATCTGGTAGATAGTGTCCTTGAGGTCTTCTTGATAAACTTCTCCAATGCGTCCTATGGTGATATGAGCTGCCATGCTCTTTCCCAGACTTCAGGTTGGTGCATTGAAAACACTATCTATAGGCTTCGTGATTGGCGCGAATGTTCTTCCCGGAACGTGAGCTTGAATCTTCGAGCGCTCCTCTTCAGGAAGAGTGGCGTTGAAGGTTCCCGTGAAGCTTGGTAGTCCAATGTTCAGGTACTTGGTGACTTCCTTCAGGTGAAATCCAAATGGTGTGACTTCATCCGGTTGAGCGTACTTAATCTTCGCGTTCGTCATCCTAAAAGAGTAGAAAAGATGAGGAGTTAGAAAATGAGAAGGGAATGGTGATCTATGGCTTTAACTTAGTGGTCGTGTCCTACAGTCAGTGTGTGCTCTGATACCATCTCTGTAGCGACCCGACCCGAATGGATCAAGTCTACTGTGCTCCGGTGTCATCCCTGGATTAGTAATGCTGACACCACATAGTACATCGAAGGATTTATAGCAGAGTGGCAATCACACACTTATTACATCGTTGTCTCAAAGAGAACTTATTACAATAAATATGGCTTAAGGCCATCTAATAACGATAACAGCGGAAGACTCGGAAGATAAATGGGTCCATCAACTCCAACGGCATCACTGAGTATAGAACCACGACCTAAAAGCACCTTACTCGTCGTCTGAAAAGTCTGCAACATGAAAGTTGCAGCCCGAAAACGGGTCAGCACATGGAATATGCCGGCAATGTAACACATAGAGAGTAATGGAATGAAACAACTATACTATATGCATATATGGCTGGTGGAAAGCTCTATGGTTACAGTTTTGCGTAAAGCCAATTTTTCCCTACTGCAAAGGAATAAATTTATTTAACTATCATGGTAGTTGTTAAACATCGAGAATGGTTGACAGCATTCCGATCCCAATTAAGTGAACAATTAAAACCCAACAACATTAATTAGAAGTAACATGATGAGATTCACATGATATTCAAGTACTAGATACTCAAGTTGTCCATAACCGGGGACACGGCTAATCATGATTAGTTTGTACACTCTGCAGAGGTTTGCGCACTTTTCCCCACAAGACTCAATCGCCTCCGTTTGGTTTCTCGCACTGCAGGGTGTTTGAGAAGACGGATGACCGAGACACAGTCTTTCAGAAGCGCTAGCACCTTACATGTGGGTAGACCGGTACACCTACTTTCCCCTACATCTGCTAGTCTACCCGTAAGAGTTCGCACGACTTAGTCAACTATGCCAGAGCCCATAATGGCTTGTGGCTGCACACGGAAGTTTCTAGCATGAAAGATCTTATGATCCCTTTGAGCCTGGGTGGCGGTCCGAAATAAAAACAGGCAAGTCCTGATAGACATCAGGTGCCTCAATCCACCCAGATGTGTGTTTAAGTTGCCACCTTAGATAAACCATTAAAATTATCAACTCACATCTGTCATGGATATCACTCACCCAATCCACGTCTACTAGCGTAGCATGGCATAAATAGCAAGCGTAGAAGTAACTCCCAAAGGTTTCATAATAATACAGGTAATAGGTACTACCTCATCTACTTCCCATCCCTCAATTTAATTAGATCCTAATCATGCAATGTGAGAGGATTGATCTAATGCAATAAAACATGGGTTGTAGAAAAGGTATGATCAAAGTGTTACTTGCCTTGCTGATGATCCGCGAGACCTAGGGTTTCGAAGTAACAAGCGGCGCAATCCGGGTGATCTATCGCAGACAAACAGCAAGCACACAATAAGTACTCATCTAATGCACAGGTAAAACTCGAACAAGAGAATGAACCAGAAAGTTCAACTTAAGAACTCTGGTTGCAAAGAAAGAAAGAACCGAACAGACGTCGGAAAAACAAACGGCGGAAGAAACAACTCGGTTCTAGCAAGTTGAAACTAGGTCAAATTTTACCGTAGCAAAAACTTGTTTAAGTTGATTAGACGGAACGGCGGTTTTGAAATGAAACTCCAGGCGCTTGAATCACCTGATTCCGATATACGAGCGAGAAGAAAGACTAGAACGAAGATCGGATCTGAGATCGCGATCGCGGAATAAATCCGACGAAAAGAAAGAGACGAACGGTTAAACGAACGGACGTTCGTTAACCAAGAAAAATCGGTGATCACGTTCGTTGAGACGAACGGTCCGAAAGAAGAACGAAAACCGATCTAGGGTTTTTCGAAAAAGAAAACCGAAAAGAAAAACTGGAAAGAAAAAAAAGGGAAAAGAAAACGGAACAGTTCTTTTAAGAAAAACCGAACCGAGGCGAGGGGTCGCGCGGCTACCTCCGGCGAGGGGCTCCGGCGGCGGCGGCAGCTAGGCGGCGGCGGCGCTAGGGCGGCGGGGCTGGCGCGCGGCTCGGGGCGGGAGGCGGCGGTGGCTGCGGCTTGGGGTGGAGAGGGGGGGTGTTGGGTATTTATATAGGAGGGGGGTGTTGCTTGGGGAGGGGGGCAAGGGGCAAGGGCGGCGGCGGCTTGGAGTCCAAGCCGGACTCGGCTTGCGGCGGGGCTGGCGGCTGGCGCGAGGCTGGGCCGGCCTTGGCCCAGGCGGCTGGGCATGCGGTCTCTTTTTTTTAATCGGTTTCACGCGCAGAGAAAAAAAAACAAAAAAACAAAAGAAAAACTATCTAAACGAATTCTGAAAAATCTAAAGTAAATTTTCCCCGACTCCTAAAAATGAGTCGAACAAAACGAACTTTTCTCCGGGCCTAAAATGCAAATTTTGAAAACGCGCATTTTTCCCTATCCAGATAAAAGCAAACAAATTTGATTTATTCATTAAATCTTCATTTTTCCTAAATTTGGGAAAGTCATATTATTCCCTCTCTTATATTTTTGATATTGGAAAAATAATTGAAGATGAAATAAATAAATCAAATGATCCTCTTTTTCAAAATTTGAGAAAACTCTCAAATATGAAAATAACGAAACCTTCAACTCTCTCCGAAGGTCCTTGAGTTGCGTGAAATTTCTAGGATCGACCCAAATGCAAGAAAATATGCTATGCATGATGCTCTAGTGTTTAACATTCCAAATTGCAAATTTGGGATGTTACAAACCTACCCCCCTTAAGATGAATCTCGCCCTCGAGATTCGGGTTGGCTAGAAAATAGGTGAGGGTGGTCCTTGAGCAAATCTTCTTCTCTCTCCCAGGTGGCTTCATCCTCTGAGTGGTCGTTCCACTGAACTTTACAAAACTTGATAACCTTGCTGCGAGTAACTCTGCTGGCATAATCGAGAATCTTGACTGGCTTCTCCTCATATGTTAAGTCGTCCTTCAACTGAATCGCTTCGAGTGGCACGGTATCTCTTAGCGGTACCTCCGCCATCTCGGCATGACATTTCTTCAGCTGAGAAACATGTAATACATCATGAACTCCTGACAGCTCCTCTGGTAATTCCAACCTATAAGCGACTTCTCCCATACGTTGCAAGATCTTGTACGGTCCAACGAAACGCGGTGCTAACTTTCCCTTAACTCCAAAACGCTTAACTCCTCGAAGTGGGGATACTCGAAGATAAACTCTGTCTCCGGTTTCGTAAACTGTCTCCTTGCGTTTAGAATCTACGTAGCTCTTCTGCCTGGACTGGGCTACCTTGAGCCTATCGCGAATCAACTTAACTTTCCGTTCAGACTCCTTAATCAAATCTGGTCCAAAGAATTGACGGTCTCCAACTTCGTCCCATGACAACGGTGTCCTGGTCCTCCTTCCCTATAAAGCTTCGAAAGGTGCCATCTTCAAACTGGTTTGGTAACTGTTGTTATAAGAAAACTCCGCATACGGCAAGTTATCGTCCCAACTAGATCCATAATCTAGTGCACAAGCTCTCAGCATATCTTCCAAAATATGATTGACTCTCTCAGTCTGTCCATCTGTCTGCGGATGAAAAGCTGTGCTGAACTCTAGTCTGGTTCCTAAAGTTTCATGGAACTGATTCCAAAACTTTGAGGTAAATTGGGTTCCTCTATCTGATACGATACTCCTCGGAACTCCATGCAAACAAATGATCCTAGTCATGTATATCTTTGCCAACTTAGCACTGGTGTAAGTGGTCTTAACTGGAATAAAATGTGCTACCTTCGTCAAACGATCAACTACTACTCATATCGAATCATAGCCTGCCTTTGTCCTGGGTAGTCCCGTGATAAAATCCATGCCTATCTTATCCCACTTCCATTCGGGTATCGGCAATGGTTGTAACAATCCTGCTGGCTTCTGATGCTCTGCTTTTACTCTCTGACATACGTCACAAACTGCTACATATGCTGCAATATCCTTCTTCATTCCGGTCCACCAGAATGTTTCCTTTAAATCCAAATACATCTTGGTATTCCCTGGCTGAATCAAATATGGTGAATCATGTGCCTCTTGCAAAATCAACTTCCTGATCTCCGGGTCATTTGGCACATAAACACGGTCTTCAAACCATAGGGTGTCGTGCTCCTCCTCACGAAATCACTTTGCTTTTCCTTTGCTCAATCTCTCTTTTATAGCAGCAATCTCCTTGTCAGATTTCTGAGCTTCTCTGATCTTATCCATCAATGTTGACTGCATCTCCAATGCTGCTACATAGCCTCTCGGAACTATTTCCAAACATAGCTCACGAAGGTTTTCTGCTAACTCC
Source organism: Triticum aestivum (assembly GCF_018294505.1). Classification (NCBI taxonomy): domain Eukaryota; kingdom Viridiplantae; phylum Streptophyta; class Magnoliopsida; order Poales; family Poaceae; genus Triticum; species Triticum aestivum. The sequence continues at coordinate 451,419,966 of NC_057812.1, read as the reverse complement.
TTGGGTATTTTCCCTGTCATTAGAGTATTGACATGGCTCTTACGGCTCAATGCATCAGCTACTACATTAGCTTTTCCGGGATGGTAATGCAATCTCATATCATAATCCTTGATGAGCTCCAACCATCTCCTCTGTCTGAGGTTCAACTCCTTCTGCGTGAAAATGTACTTCAAGCTCTTGTGATCCGTGTACACCTCACAATGATTTCCAATGAGGAAATGTCTCCACGTTTTCAATGCATGCACTACGGCTGCTAACTCCAAATCATGCGTGGCATAATTCAACTCATGAGGCTTCAGTTGCCGTGAAGCATACGAAACAACTCTCCCTTCCTGCATAAGCACTGCTCCAAGTCCTCGACGTGAAGCGTCGCAATACACCTCATAATCCTTGGTCTGATCTGGCAAAATCAATACTGGTGAGGTAACCAAACGTTTCTTCAACTCCTGGAAACTAGCCTCACACTCCTCAGTCCATTTGAACTTAGTATCCTTCTTCAACAACTCCGTCATAGGCTTCGCAATCTTTGAGAAATTCTCAATAAACCTCCGGTAGTATCCTGCGAGTCCAAGAAAACTCCGGATCTCTCCAACTGTTGTTGGTGCTTCCCATTCGGTTACGGTCTCAACCTTTGTGGGGTCAACTGCTATACCCTCTCCGGATATAACGTGTCCGAGGAATCCAACTTCCTTTAACCAAAACTCGCATTTGCTGAATTTGGCGTATAACTGATGTTCCCTTAGTTTCTCCAAAACCAAACGCAAATGTTCCTTATGCTCCTCTTCATTCTTTGAATAAATCAGGATGTCATCAATGAACACTACGACGAACTTATCCAAAAACTCCATAAACACTTTGTTCATCAGGTTCATAAAATAGGCAGGTGCGTTAGTCAATCCAAATGACATAACGGTATACTCATACAGTCCATATCTTGTGGTGAATGCTGTCTTAGGTATGTCCTGCTCTCGAATCTTCAATTGATGGTACCCTGATCGCAAATCGATCTTGGAAAACACTTTAGCTCCTTGCAACCGATCAAACAGATCGTTGATCATTGGCAGTGGGTACTTGTTCTTGATGGTTACTTCATTCAATCCCCGATAATCTACAACCATCCTTAATGATCCATCCTTCTTTTCCACTAGAAGTACGGGTGATCCCCAAGGCGAAGAACTTGGGCGAATGTAACCTTTATCCAATAACTCCTTAATCTGATTCTTAATTTCCACCAAATCCTTTGCTGGCATCCGGTACGGTCGCTTCGATATTGGGCCTGTACCTGGCAATAACTCAATCAAAAACTCAATGTCTCTATCCGGTGGCATGCCTGGTAATTCCTCAGGAAATACATCAGGAAAATCCTTTACCACTGGTACTTCTTCTTGCACAACTCCTGTTAGGCAGTTTACTTGTGTCCTGTTTGGCATATGCCAGGATACATACTTGATCCTTCTTCCTTCTGGTGTGGTAAGCAAAATTGTCTTACTAGCACAATCGATGTTCCCTCCATACATCGACAGCCAATCCATACCAAGAATCACATCCAGACCTTGGGATTCCAGAATAATTAAATCTGTTGGGAAATCATGCCTTCCTATACTTAATGGTACTTGGAAACACCCTTGTCTGGCCATGTACTCTGCTCCTGGCGAGCTTACTAGCATAGGTGTTTTAAGAATCCTAGTGGGCAGGCTATACTTTTCCACAAATCCCCTTAATATGTATGAATGCGATGCACCAGTATCGAAAAGAACGAGTGCGGTAAATGACTTAACCAAAAACTTACCGATTACTGCATCGGGCTGATCTTCAACCTCCTCCACATTAACGTGGTTCACCTGTCCCTTATTGAAAGGGTTCGGCTTCTTCCTAGAGCTTCCATTGCCATTTCCATTCTGGCCTTCGGGACATTCATTGGCATAATGTCCGGTCTTGGAACACTTGAAATAGGTGACTTGACTCAGATCTCTCTTGGTTGGGGTCGATGGGGTGGTCCGGTTCTGGCCGTTGCTTCCTCCATTCCCATTACCATTCTTGTGGCCATTATGGTTGTGCAAACTACCTCCTCCATGGGTATGCTGAAACTGAAATCCTGGTTTAGGGGCAAAACGGGGCTTCTGCTGGGCTCCAGAGTTATACTCCCCCTGTCCATACTTCCTCTTACGGTTTTCAATCTGCTATTGCTTTCCTTCAATCATGATGGCACGATCTACCAACTCCTGGTAGTTGTTGAAACTTGCTACCATCAATTTCATGCTTAGTTCATCATTCAGTCCTTCCAGAAACTTCTCCTGCTTATCTGCATCCGTAGCAATGTCATCCAGGGCATAACGTGCTAACTTGCTGAAATCGTCAACGTACTGGCCAACTGTCCTTCCTCCTAGGCGTAAGTTGCGAAACTCACGCTTCTTCATGGCCATAGCTCCTGCTGAAACATGGGCAGTGCGGAAAGCTTGCTGAAACTGATCCCATGTGACAGTGTCAACTGGGTAAGTGGCTGTGAAATTCTCCCACCATGCTGCCGCGGGTCCATCAAGCTGGTGAGCGGCAAACTTTACTTTCTCACCATCCGTGCATCCTGCAGTGGTCAACTCCCTTCCTATCTTGCAGAGCCAATCGTCTGCTACTATTGGCTCGGTGCTACTGGAAAACACCGGCAAATTCAGCCTAAGGAAATGGGCTAAGTGGTCAACAGGTGGTGGTGGTGGTGGGTTGTTGTTGTTGTTCTGCTGGTTCTGGACTAACATCTGCATCAATTGATTCTGTTGCTGGATCAACTGAGTGAGCTCCGGTGGGAATCCATTGTCACGTCTCGGAGGCATCTGAGGGTTTAGAAAAGACGAGAATTAAGAATAGAGTGAGGTCTAAAGGGAAAACACTACCCCAATGCACATGAGCAAATGCACACAAAATCACTTCATTCAATCAAACAAGGGCTTACAATCGGTCTAAAACTATCGCAAAAGTGCTCGAACTATAATGTTTACAGGGGGGAATGCTACTACTATCTGGTGGTCATCTAGAAATTTGAACCGGTGGAAGACTCCATGATATCTGCTCCAGCTTCGTCTTCAAAGTCGGGTTCACTTGGATCCGAATCGGTGTCGTCGATGATGATGTAGTTGTCCGGACATGCGACGTACTCGTCTTCCTCTTTGGATGCTAACTTCCTCTTGAGTTCTTCAATCTCCTGCTTAAGATCGCCATTGTGTCTTGCTAGAGCTACGATCTCGTCCATGTAGTCCTTGCGTGTAGACTTCAGTTCTCCTTCTAGCTCGATGATCCTTGCCTTTGCATTCTTCAACTCTATCATATCATTGCACATCTGGTTCTCGTGGCGTCGAATGTGCTGGTTTAACTCCTGGATGAAAGATGCAATGGATCTATCCTTCTTGGTGCTGACTAACTCCCATTGTTCATATCGGCGTCCACAAATCTGGTAGATAGTGTCCTTGAGGTCTTCTTGATAAACTTCTCCAATGCGTCCTATGGTGATATGAGCTGCCATGCTCTTTCCAGACTCCAGGTTGGTGCATTGAAAACACTATCTATAGGCTTCGTGATTGGCGCGAATGTCCTTCCCGGAACGTGAGCTTGAATCTTCCAGTGCTCCTCTTCAGGCAGAGTGGCGTTGAAGGTTCCCGTGAAGCTTGGTAATCCAATGTTCAGGTACTTGGTGACTTCCTTCAGGTGAAATCCAAATGGTGTGCCTTCATCCGGTTGAGCGTACTTAATCTTCGCGTTCGTCATCCTAAAAGAGTAGAAAAGATGAGGAGTTAGAAAATGAGAAGAGAATGGTGATCTATGGCTTTAACTTAGTGGTCGTGTCCTACAGTCAGCGTGTGCTCTGATACCATCTCTGTAGCGACCCGACCCGAATGGATCAAGTCTACTGTGCTCCGGTGTCATCCCTGGATCAGTAATGCTGACACCACACAGTACATCGAAGGATTTATAGCAGAGTGGCAATCACACACTTATTACATCATTGTCTCAAAGAGAACTTATTACAATAAATATGGCTTAAGGCCATCTAATAACGATAACAGCGGAAGACTCGGAAGATAAATGGGTCCATCAACTCCAACGGCATCACTGAGTATAGAACCACGACCTAAAAGCACCTTACTCGTCGTCTGAAAAGTCTGCAACATGAAAGTTGCAGCCCGAAAACGGGTCAGCACATGGAATATGCTGGCAATGTAACACATAGAGAGTAATGGAATGAAACAACTATACTATATGCATATATGGCTGGTGGAAAGCTCTATGGTTACAGTTTTGCGTAAAGCCAATTTTTCCCTACTGCAAAGGAATAAATTTATTTAACTATCATGGTAGTTGTTAAACATCGAGAATGGTTGACAGCATTCCGATCCCAATTAAGTGAACAATTAAAACCCAACAACATTAATTAGAAGTAACATGATGAGATTCACATGATATTCAAGTACTAGATACTCAAGTTGTCCATAACCGGGGACACGGCTAATCATGATTAGTTTGTACACTCTGCAGAGGTTTGCGCACTTTTCCCCACAAGACTCGATCGCCTCGTTTGGTTTCTCGCACTGCAGGGTGTTTGAGAAGACGGATGACCGAGACACAGTCTTTCAGAAGCGCTAGCACCTTACATGTGGGTAGACCGGTACACCTACTTTCCCCTACATCTGCTAGTCTACCCGTAAGAGTTCGCACGACTTAGTCAACTATGCCAGAGCCCATAATGGCTTGTGGCTGCACACGGAAGTTTCTAGCATGAAAGATCTTATGATCCCTTTGAGCCTGGGTGGCGGTCCGAAATAAAAACAGGCAAGTCCTGATAGACATCAGGTGCCTCAATCCACCCAGATGTGTGTTTAAGTTGCCACCTTAGATAAACCATTAAAATTATCAACTCACATCTGTCATGGATATCACTCACCCAATCCACGTCTACTAGCATAGCATGGCATAAATAGCAAGCGTAGAAGTAACTCCCAAAGGTTTCATAATAATACAAGTAATAGGTACTACCTCATCTACTTCCCATCCCTCAATTTAATTAGATCCTAATCATGCAATGTGAGAGGATTGATCTAATGCAATAAAACATGGGTTGTAGAAAAGGTATGATCAAAGTGTTACTTGCCTTGCTGATGATCCGCGAGACCTAGGTTTCGAAGTAACAAGCGGCGCAATCCGGGTGATCTATCGCAGACAAACAACAAGCACACAATAAGTACTCATCTAATGCACAGGTAAAACTCGAACAAGAGAATGAACCAGAAAGTTCAACTTAAGAACTCCGGTTGGAAAGAAAGAAAGAACCGAACAGGCGACGGGAAAACAAATGGCGGAAGAAACAACTCGGTTCTAGCAAGTTGAAACTAGGTCAAATTTTACCGTAGCAAAAACTTGTTTAAGTTGATTAGATGGAACGGCGGTTTCGAAACGAAACTCCAGGCGCTTGAATCACCTGATTCCGATATACGAGCGAGAAGAAAGACTAGAACGAAGATCGGATCTGAGATCGCGATCGCGGAATAAATCCGACGAAAAGAAAGAGACGAACGGTTAAACGAACGGACGTTCGTTAACCGAGAAAAATCGGTGATCACGTTCGTTGAGACGAACGGTCTGAAAGAAGAACGAAAACCGATCTAGGGTTTTTCGGAAAAGAAAACTGAAAAGAAAAACTGGAAAGAAAAAAAACGGAAAAGAAAACGGAACGGTTCTTTTAAGAAAAACCGAACCGAGGCGAGGGGTCGCGCGGCTACCTCCGGCGAGGCTCCGGTGAGGGGCTCCGGCGGTGGCAGGACAAGGGCGGCGGCGGCGGCAGCTAGGCGGGGGCGGCACTAGGGCGGCGGGGCTGGCGCGCGGCTCGGGGCGGGAGGCGGCGGTGGCTGCGGCTTGGGGTGGAGAGGGGGGGTGTTGGGTATTTATATAGGAGGGGGGTGTTGCTTGGGGAGGGGGGCAAGGGGCAAGGGCGGCGGCGGCTTGGAGTCCAAGCCGGACTCGGCTTGCGGCGGGGCTGGCGGCTGGCGCGAGGCTGGGCCGGCCTTGGCCCAGGCGGCTGGGCCTGCGGTCTCTTTTTTTTAAATCGGTTTCGCGCGGAGAGAAAAAAAACAAAAGAAAAACTATCTAAACGAACTCCGAAAAATCTAAAGTAAATTTTCCCGACTCCTAAAAATGAGTCGAACAAAACGAACTTTTCTCCGGGCCTAAAATGCAAATTTTGAAAACGCGCATTTTCCCTATCCAGATAAAAGCAAACAAAACTCCGGCAAAACTAAAAATTTCATTTATTCATTAAATATTCATTTTTCCTAAATTTGGGAAAGTCATATTATTCCCTCTCTTATATCTTTGATATTGGAAAAATAATTGATGATGAAATAAATAAATCAAATGATCCTCTTTTTCAAAATTTGAGAAAACTCTCAAATATGAAAATAACGAAATCTTCAACTCTCTCCGAAGGTCCTTGAGTTGCGTGAAATTTCTAGGATCGACCCAAATGCAAGAAAATATGCTATGCATGATGCTCTAGTGTTTAACATTACAAATTGCAAATTTGGGATGTTACAAGAACATACCTACACTTCCAATACACATTTTCTGAGAGAGAACCACCTACTCATGTGTTGAGGCCAAGATATTCCATTCCCACCATATGAATCTTGATCTCTAGCCTTCCCCAAGTTGCTTTCCACTCAAATCTTCTTTCCACCAAATCCATATCCTGTGAGAGAGAGTTGAGTGTTGGGGAGACTATCATTTGAAGCACAAGAGCAAGGAGTTCATCATCAACACACCATTTGTTACTTCTTGGAGAGTGGTGTCTCCTAGATTGGCTAGGTGTCACTTGGGAGCCTCCGACAAGATTGTGGAGTTGAACCCAGGAGTTTGTAAGGGCAAGGAGATCGCCTACTTCGTGAAGATCTACCGCTTGTGAGGCAAGTCCTTCGTGGGCGATGGCCATGATGGGATAGACAAGGTTGCTTTGTCATGGACCCTTCGTGGGTGGAGCCCTCCATGGACTCGCGCAACCGTTACCCTTCGTGGGTTGAAGTCTCCATCAACGTGGATGTACGATAGCACCACCTATCGGAACCACGACAAAAACATCTGTGTCTCCAATTGCATTTGAATCCTCCAAACCCTTCCCTTCACATTCTTGCAAGTTGCATGCTTTACTTTCCGCTGCTCATATACTCTTTGCATGCTTGCTTGAATTGTGTTAAGATTGCTTGACTTATCCAAAGTTGCTAAAATCTGCCAAGAACTAAAATTGGGAAAAGGCTAGATTTTTATTTGGTCAAGTAATCTAATCACCCCCCCTCTAGACATACTTTCGATCCTACAAGTGGTATTAGAGCTTTGGTCTCCATTCGCTTTGATTTCCATAGCTTTTGGTAGTCATAGCCTTGGTTTCACAAGCTAGGAGAGTATGGCGTCTAGCAAGGGAAATTACCACCGTAGAGGTCCTTACTTTGATGGCACTAATTTTGCTAGTAGGAAGCATAAGATGAAAATGCATATTCTTGGACATAACCCCACCGTTCGGGCTATTGTGTGTGTTGGCTTGCAAGGTGAATTCTTTGATGGGAGATAACCGAATCGTGAAGCTACCGCGGAGGAGTTGAAGATGCTACAATACAATGCTCAAGCTTGTGATATCCTCTTCAACGGATTGTGCCCCGAAGAATTCAACAAAATCAGCCGTCTTGAGAATGCAAAGGAAATTTGGGATACTTTGATTGATATGCATGAAGGTACCGACTCCGTCAAGGAATCCAAGTTGGATGTGCTTCAAAGTCAACTTGACAAGTTCAAAATGAAGGATGATGAAGGTGTCGCTGAAATTTACTCTAGGCTTGCTCTTATCACAAATGAGATTGCCGACTTAGGAAGTGAAGAGATGACCGACAAATTCATCATCAAGAAGATCCTAAGAGCCTTGGATGGAAAATACGATACCGTATGCACATTGATCCAAATGATGCCAAATTACAAAGATCTCAAGCCAACGGAAGTCATTGGAAGAATTATTGCTCATGAGATGTCACTCAAGGATAAGGTGGAGCTCCATAACAAGTCAAGTGGTGCTTACAAAGCCTCATGTGAAGCCCCCACATCATCAAGTGAGAAACAAACCTTCAATGAAGAATTGAGCTTAATGGTGAAGAACTTCAACAAGTTCTACAAGAATAGAAGCAAAGAGAGAAGTTCCAAGTCAAGATCCTACAATGACAAAAGATCTTCTAGTCGAGAGCGAAACTGCTACAATTGTGGAAGACCCGGACACTACTCCAATGAGTGTACGGCTCCCCACAAGAGAAGAGAAGATTCTCCCAAAAGAAGAAGTAGAAGAGAAGAATCACCATCAAGGGAGAGAAGGAGTAGGGATGATCAATATGAACGAAGACCCTCTCGGAGAAACAAGGATTCGGAAAGGAAGGACAAGTCATCAAGGAGCTACACAAAACGAAGACATCAAGCTCATGTTGGTGACTTGGTATCCGGCTCTGACTCCGACAATCACTCCGAGAGAAGCTATCACTCCGACTCCGAATATACTCAAGATGAAGGTGTTGCCGGTCTAGCACTTGTGTCAACCAACTCCTACGACATATTTGATTCACCAAATGAAGGAATTGGAAGATGCTTCATGGCCAAAGGTCCAAAGGTATCACACCCCGAGTATGTTGATTTCAATAGTGACGAAGATGACTTGTTAGGTGATGATGATTTACTTGTTGACAACTATAGTGATGAATACTATGATGAAACGAATGACAATGATAAGGAGAAGATTGAGTATCTAACTAAAGAACTAAACACTCTTAAGTTAGCTCATGAAACTATCTTAGGAGATCATCGAGAACTTTTAAGGACTCATGAGAAATTATGTTTTGAGAAGCTCAACCTTGAGCAAGAGCATGAGTTCTTAAAGGAAATCAATGATGATCTTCGCAAGAAAAGTTCTTCTTACATTGCCAATCGTTTACTCGTATCCACTTACATGCCTGAAGTTAAGTCTAGTAACAAGAACAAGAAAGATTCTTCCTCTAGTAGTAACAATAATCATGCTAAATCCAATATTGTTGCTTCTAGTATTTCTCTTGATTCCACTAATGATTCTCTTAGCCAAGTTACACTTGAGCAAGAAAATAGCTTATTGAAGGGAATCATAGAGAAAGGTGTTTACAAGAGCCTTGCCGGGAGTAAGCAATTCGAGGAAATTGTACGCAAGCAAGGAAGGCACCAGAAGAATCAAGGTATTGGTTTTGGATGAAAGTTCAATGCCAATGGAGTTGAGTGGGAAGAAGATCAATACCCCAAGACGAAGTTTGTTTCCTCAACAAGAGAAGTATGATCCTACTTCTTCCAAAGGGACACAAGCTCAAGATGATCTTCCAGCACAAGACCACAAGAAAAAAGGCAAGGACAAGCTTCAACAGGAAATTGTTGCATTTGAAGAAGCTCCTAAGGCCTTGGTCAAGTGGGTCCCCAAGACTACATCAAGTTCCACTTCATCAAGTACAACTACAACTCCGAGGATTCCCATCAAGATGGTGTGGATCCCTAAGAAGAAGAACTAGAGAGTTCTTGAGGGTGACTCCGCCAACATACTTCACTCTTATCATTTTGGCAAGAACAAGTGCAATCAACTTCCACATCTTGCACTAGTTCAAGGAGTCACAAACCCTCTTGTTGGTAAGACAAGGGACAAGGTAACCTAATGCTCTCATAGACATCATCTTGTGTGTGAATCACTCTATGTCTATGGATATCCTTGTTTGTTCCTTGTGGGACTAACCTGTGTAGGTATTGAAAGTGCAACTCACTCCAAAGGATACCTCCGAATGATCTACATCAACTTAGAGCATCCACATCTTCAACACCTACATGAAGTCATCATCGACAAAACCCAAGGTTAGTTCATCCCTCTTAGGGGGAATCTCACATCTACGAGGAGCTTTACTCTAACAATTGAGTTAAAGCAACTCTAATGGTGTGAACACAACAATGCTTTATGTAAAAGTGGTAACCCCACTTGTGCTTAAACGATGAGTATGACCTATGATCAAACGTTCTCATTTGACTCCTAAGTCAATATACTCATATATAGATGACCTAGTCATCGCCAATTGCTTGATAGATGCCAGAATAGTTTGTGCATGCTTTGCCACATATTTCATTTGTCATTTTATTGTGTGAGCATGTTGGTTGCATAATTTACTCATTCGAGGACATCCACTTCTTGTTTTGATTGATTGGTTTCCTTTTCTTTTAGCCAAGTGGATGGACAAGAATGCCTAAGAACATTCTCTAGCTATCTATGCTTTTCTCGTCTCAAACTCTATTCATGCTACATCACAAAATTTGATCAAGTCTGATTCGAACCACTCTGTGTGAGGAGCACTCGGAGTCCCCGATTCGTCATAGACTTAAACTTCCAAAACTTCTTTGTGTGTTTCGATCTGACCGATTCATCCATTTCGGTCATACCAAGATCACTAAGTCGATCTAGGTTTTCAATCTCGATGCAACCGATTCAAACTTTTCGGTCACACCGAGTTTGAGTAACTGCTTGCAGTTATGAATCTCGGTGCCACCGAGTTATTCCACTCGGTCACACCGACAGGGTCAGGCTATATATATCCATGGGTCAAATTTTGGAAAACTTTCCGAACCTCCTCGCCCGCGCTTAGCCTGCTCTAACTCCCTGGGTCTCCGGATCATCCTCCTCGTCGCCAGTTGCCTCCTGCCGCTGGTCTCCACTGCCGTCAACGGGAATCATCCCCGCCGTTGCCGCCGTAGCAAGTTCATCGCCGAACTAGGGTATGGACTTGAACTTTGTGCTATTCTAACTCCGATTCCCCAGCACATTGCTTTGCCATGTATCTTGCCACGATTGAAACCACTCTATCCATCGAAAACACTCCGTAGTTTAGTCATGAATTGAAAATTTAGGGTTAGGTTTCCGCCGAAACCATCTCGGACCGACCGAGTTGATGAAATCGGTTCCACCGATTTGGCTCAGGACATTGCACATGTGATTATCGGTCTGACCGAGAATTGCAAATCGGTGTGACCGAGTTCAGCACTTTGTGAAACCCTAGCAGTCTCGGTGCCACCGAACTGTGACTTGGTCTGACCGAGTTCACTAGTTTAGGTTCCAAAAGCTGCTTTGGTATCACCGAGTTTGCAAAATCGGTAGATCCAAAATGCTTTCTGTGGAAAACTAAAACTAAGTTTTTAATTCAATCTTTTGCAAAAACCTCTGTATTTTGTGATGCTCATCCACTCTACCTCATCTATAATCTATTCACAGGGTTTGCTATCAGTGTTTGCATCATGTCAGATTAGAGTGACAGTCAGAACAAGTCAGAGGAGCAGGTTCACTTGAGTGAGGGCACTAGTCCCTCTAGCAACTCAGATGATGGCAGCAGGAGCACACCAAGCAATCTGCTAAAAGGCTGCCACTAGGGCCAGCAAGAAAAGAACCTCAGAGTCATAGGATGAGGACTATGTGGCTGAGGAAGAAGAAACCACCTCAAAGAGGAAAGTCCTGAAGAAGGAATATGGCACAGCTACTGCCACCAAGCCAGGAATGAAGCAAAAGGTTCCTGCCAAGAGAGCTCCAATGTCTAAAGCCAGAGCATCTACTCAAGAGATTTTGGGATCTGCACCCAAAGAGTAGGTTGTGGCAGAAAAGAAAAGGAAGGAAAGGGTCAAAAAGACCACTGCCAGAGTGCTTGGGAGATCTTCCATCATGAAAGACTCTGAAGAAGAGGAAGAGGAAGAAGATGGCTGCACCAGCACCTAAGGCACAAAAGCCTATGGGAGATGCCATAAGATCAGGGGCTGCTTAATCTAAGCCCAAAGGAACTTTTAAGCCAGCTGCTCCAAAACCCAAAACTGCACCAAAGAGGAGTACCAGGAACATTCCAGCTGCTGAGAAAAACAAGGCCCCAGTGCCTGAAACTATTGTTGAATAAGAAGATGATGAGACACATGTTTTGAGGAAGCTAAAGCCAAAAATTCCAGATTATGATGATGCTCATCCTGTAGTAGAAAACATGAAGATCAGGAAGGACTCAGGATTGAGGATATGGAGAGAGTCAGATCCATATGCCACCAGAAGGAGAATTGTTGTGGACTACAGGTTCAATACCAAAGAACAGCAGGATTTTTATGAGACAATGTTGCTTGACAAGAAACCAATAGTATGTGACATGAGATGAGTCAACTGGGAGTACACCAAGGAGAATGAAGAACATTATCCAGGAGTATATGACAGTTTCAAGGCTTGTGGAGTTGATGAGTTTGTGGCTCAGAAGCTCACAAAGTGGAATGATGAGCTTATCATGCAGTTCTACTCCATAGCTCACTTCTACTCAGATGGCAAGATAGTCTGGATGTCTGAAGGCACTAGATACTAGTCAACAGTAGCAGAATGGGATCAATTGATCAATGCTCCTGAGGAGAATGAAGATGACTTGGATGTCCATGCCAAGAAGAAGAAGGATCACAACTCCATGGCTAGCATGTACAAGGAGATTCCTGATGCAGATCTTGAGACTCACCAATTTGGATCAGTGAAACACCTGCTGTCAGGACTGCCTACTATCAATTGGATTCTCAGGCACACTCTTCTGCCCAAGTCTGGTGATCACAGAATGATCAGAGGCCACTCCATCAATCTGCTACATATATTTGATGTGCCACAAAAGTTCAAGGTCATGAGTCTTATGGTTGAAACTACCAAGAGGACAGCTGCTGACCAAAAGAGAAGCTGTGGGTATGCACCACAGATCCAGGAGTTGATTAACTCCAAGATGGGCACTGGCACATACTTGTTGGAAAGAGAGCACATGCCTATCTATCCATACTTTGAGGACAACCAAGTGGTCATGAATGAGGATGAACCATCTTCTGTGCACGTTCAAGCAAAGAGGGAGAAGGCAAAGGCTGAGAGAGCTGCAAAGATGCCAACCATGGAAGAGGCATCTCAGTATCTTCTGAAGAGCAAGCAAGATCAGCTCGGCTACTTGAATGCATCCACTCTAAGGATTGAGAAAGGGCTGGCCACCCTGACTCAAAACCAGGAGAGCTTGGAAAGGATCGTAGAGCAGAAGTTCTATGACATGGATGTGAAGATAACTGAGATCCAGTCTGTTGTGGAGCAACTTCAGGATGATATGCAGGAGAGGAAGGGCAAGACAACCACTGATGCATTTGCCAGAGTGCCTAGAGCTCAGAGATCTGCTGCAGTGCCTGTTCCAGACACCAAAGCAACTTCATCTGCACCAGCTACAACTTTAGTGCCACCAGCTCCAGCACCTACTCCATCAGCTCCATCTACATCGACTGAAGCCTTCGTTCTTGGAGTTATCCGGACACCACCACCTGAAGACCAAGCCTGAGAGACGATTTAGTGCTATGCATTTTCTAGGAACTTTTTGGTAACCTGTTTCCAAAGGGGGAGAAAAATGTATAGATCATAGGCTTCGAGAGAGAGCGTTGCTTTTTATTCTCTCTTGCTTTGGTGGTTGAACTCTATTTGCTTTGTTTGTTTGAGATACCTTCTATCTGTGTGATACTTGGATGATCATGTGTGTTTGAGCATATGCTACATTAATGCTTGTTGGATGACATTATCATTTTATCCCTATATGATCATTCACTTTGCTTGGTGATGAGTGCATGTATTTAATTATTATCATTTTGAGCGCTCCACCAAGATGTATGTGACATGGAAGAGTAACCCATGAGCCTAACTCTCTGTGCATTTGCAGTCCAAAGCAAATCATAAACTATGCACAAATTTAGGGGGAGCTCTTGATTTTCACATAGTTCTCAAAGCGGCAATGTTTTTCACTCTTATTATCATTCGTCGAAGCTTTGATCTATATGTTGTCATCAATTACCAAAAAGGGGGAGATTGAAAGTGCAACTATCCCTAGGTGGTTTTGGTAATTCCTAACAACATATAGCTCATTGAGCTAATGCTATTCCAAGATTAATATTTTAGGAAAAGCTCAATGAATGGCATGACATGGATGAGGAAAGTGGACCCCTCAAAATACTAAGGACAAAAAGATTGGCTCAACCTCAAAGCCCAAGACTCTACATTTTATATTTTAGTGATCCAAGATCACGTTGAGTCTATAGGAAAAGCCAATACTATCAAGGAGGGATGAGGTGTTGCTTGATGAAGTTCTTGCTTCATAGTGCTTAGTGATATGCTCCAAAACCCTCAACTACCTTCCCACATCCACATATGACCTAAACCAAAAGTCAAACTCGACCCCACCGATTCTTTCTATACGGCGCCACCAAGTTCAGATGTCATAGCCATTGCCACAAACCCTAGGCAAATCGGTCTCACCGATAGGGATCTCGGTCACACCGAGATGGGGTTGTAATCTCTCTATTTCCCTTCGTAACATTTCGGTCCTACCGAGATGACCGATCGGTCCCACCGAGATTGCAATGTAAACTCTCTGTTTCCCTTTTGTAACATTTCGGTCCCACCGAAATGAGCAAATTGGTCCCACCAAGTTTACCTAACCAACTCTCTGGTTAGCTTATTACCAAAATCGGTCCCACCGAGTTTGTGTAATCGGTCACACCGAGATTACGTTATGCCCTAACCCTAACCATATCGGTCCCACCGAGTTGCATCTCAGTCCCACCGAAAATCCTAACGGTCACTAGGTTTGCTAAATCGGTTCGACCGAGTTTCTCAATTCGGTCTCACCGAGATTGGTAAATTGTGTGTAACGGTTAGTTTTTGTGTGGAGGCTATATATACCCCTCCATCCACTCTTCATTCATGGAGAGAGCCATCAGAACATACCTACACTTCCAATACACATTTTTTGAGAGATAACCACCTACTCACGTGTTGAGGCCAAGATATTCCATTCCCACCATATGAATCTTGATCTCTAGCCTTCCCCAAGTTGCTTTCCACTCAAATCTTCTTTCCACCAAATCCATATCCTGTGAGAGAGAGTTGAGTGTTGGGGAGACTATCATTTGAAGCACAAGAGCAAGGAGTTCATCATCAACACACCATTTGTTACTTCTTGGAGAGTGGTGTCTCCTAGATTGGCTAGGTGTCACTTGGGAGCCTCCGACAAGATTGTGGAGTTGAACCAAGGAGTTTGTAAGGGCAAGGAGATCTCCTACTTAGTGAAGATCTACTGCTAGTGAGGCAAATCCTTCGTGGGCTGAAAGCACAATGGCTCCCTAGGTGGTTTTGATAATTGATGACAACATATCTCTTGTTGGACTAACATTTCGATCTAGCATGTTTCAGATAAGTTCAACAATGGAGTGGCATGGACTAAAGGTTGTGGGAACTCCTTCAAGATGCTAAGGACAAAGGATTGGCTAAAGCTTCAAGCTCAAGACTCCTCATTTTACATTTAGTGATCCAAGATCACATTGAGTCTTTAGGAAAAGCCAATACTATCAAGGAGGGATGAGGTGTTGCTTAATGAGCCTCTTGCTTCATGTGCTTAGTGATATGCTCCAAAACCCTCAGCTACTTTCCCACTTCCACATATGACCTAAACCCTAAGCCAAACTCGGTCCTACCGATTCTTCCTATCCGGCGCCACCGAGTTTCACTTGTCATAAGCCACTGCCAAACCCTAGCAATTCGGTTCTACCGATAGGGATCTCGGTCTCACTGAGATGGGATTGCAAACTCTCTGTTTCCCTTTCGTAACTTTTCGGTCTCACCGAAAGAGCGAATCGGTCCCACCGAGATTGCAATGTAAATTCAGTGTTTCCCCTTTGTAACTTTTCGGTCTCACCGAAAGAGCAAATCGGTCCCACTGAGTTTGCCTGACCAACTCTCTGGTTAGCTAATTACCAAATTCGGTCTCACCGAGTTTGTGTAATCGGTCTCACCGAGATTACGTTATGCCCAAACCCTAACCATATCGGTCCTACCGAGTTGCATGTTAGTCCCACCGAAAATCTCTAACGGTCACTAGGTTTACATTTTCGGTCCGACCGAGTTTGTTGATTCGGTCCCACCGAGATTGGAAAACTGTGTGTAACGGTTGGATTTTGTGTGGAGGCTATATATACCCCTCCACCTCCTCTTCATTCGATGAGAGAGCCATCAGAACACATACACCATTCCAACTCATATGTTCTGAGAGAGAACCACCTACTCATGTGTTGAGACCAAGATATTCCATTCCTACCATTTCAATCTTGATCTCTAGCCTCTCCAAGTTGCTTTCCACTCAAATCTTCTTTCCACAAAATCCAAATCCTATGAGAGAGAGTTGAGTGTTGGGGAGACTATCATTTGAAGCACAAGAGCAAGGAGTTCATTACCTACACACCATTTGTTACTTCTTGGAGAGTGGTGTCTCCTAGATTGGCTAGGTGTCACTTGGGAGCCTCCGACAAGATTGTGGAGTTGAACCAAGGAGTTTGTAAGGGCAAGGAGATCGCCTACTTCGTGAAGATCTACCGCTAGTGAGGCAAGTCCTGTGTGGGCGATGGCCATGGTGGGATAGACAAGGTTGCTTCTTCATTGACCCTTTGTGGGTGGTTGCTTCTTCATGGACCCTTCGTGGGTGGAGCCCTCCGTGGACGCTCGCAAATGTTACTCTTTGTGGGTTGAAGTCTCCATCAACGTGGATGTAGGATAGCACCACCTATCCGAACCACGGGAAAAACATCCGTGTCTCCAATTGCGTTTGAATTCTCCAAACCCTTCCCTTTACATTCTTGCAAGTTGCATGCTTTACATTCCGCTGCTCATATACTCTTTGCATGCTTGCTTGATATGTATTGTGTGTGTTGAAATTGTGCCTAAACTCCACTTAAACCAAAAAAGCTTAAAAATTGCAACTTTAGCATTAAGTGTCTAATCACTCCCCCTCTAGACACATCTACTTCTATATCCTACAAGTGGTATCAGAGCTTTGGTCTCCATTGCCTTGGTTTAATCACCATTGGAGGAAGATGGATGTGTCTACATTAGGGAGTCTTAGACATAGAGTGCCTATTCTTGATGGAGAGTATTTTCATGAGTGGAAAAATGAGATGCTTGTAATCTTCAATCAATATCATTTGAACAAGTATATTGCTAGCCCTTATGCATCTCATATTGATCCTTTGCATCCTACCCTAGATGAAGATATTGACATGATTCGCAATCTTAGAACTATTGAGCTCATCATTAGAGGATTGCCCAAAAATTTGATTGCTAGTTTGCCTACTCAAAATTGTGCCTATACTATATGGAAATTTCTTGAGGAACGATTTCCCGATCATTCCTTGAAAACTTTGGATGAAATTCTCCATAAATCTATTGCCTTGAGTAAGATGAACTCTAGTGATCCTAGTTTTGGTAATTGTCTATTTGAACTTACCAATCTTAAGCATGCTAAAGGAGATGTTGGAATCATTAATGATATCATATTCAAAGCTATAAGAATTCATAAAAGTGACCACTTTGATGATCATTTATCTAATGAATTACCCTCTCTAGGAAATGATGAGTCACAAGATCATGATGAACATGAATATTATGATGATGATGATAGTGACTTCGATCTTGATGATGCAATGAGACATTTTGGTCTTATGGCAAATCTTCGGGGATATGAATCAGGAGGAAAGGAATGGGTTCTTGATAGTGGATGTACTGATCATATGACCGGAGATGAAGAGATGTTTCGTGAGCTTGCTGAAAATGACGGCCCTCGAAAATATGTCACCTTTGGTGATAATTCAAAGGGTAAAGTGGTTGGCCTTGGTAAGGTGGCCATCTCACATGATAGTTCCATTCAAAATGTCATGCTCGTTGAATCTCTTGGCTACAACTTACTTTCAGTATCTAGACTTGCTGATTTCGGTTTGAATGTCCTATTTACTGAGGTAGATTGCCAAGTATTTCGTCGAGACAATCATAAAATGGTCTTTACGGGTATGCGTAGAGGTGATCTTTACATTGTCGATTTCTCTAAAAAGGCACAACCTAAAACTTGCTTTGTTGCTAAATCCTCAAAAGGTTGGTTGTGGCATAGACGACTAGGTCACGTTGGCATGAGAAACCTTGACAAGCTTATTAAAGGAAATCATATCCTTGGAGTCAACGATGTCATATTTGATAAGGATAGACTT
This sequence comes from Triticum aestivum, assembly GCF_018294505.1. Taxonomy (NCBI): domain Eukaryota; kingdom Viridiplantae; phylum Streptophyta; class Magnoliopsida; order Poales; family Poaceae; genus Triticum; species Triticum aestivum. Next base: position 451,401,807 of record NC_057812.1, on the reverse strand, counting down.
TGCAGTGCTTGTCAAGCAGGTAAACAGGTTGGAGGAAGACATCCCGTGAAGAACATCATGACCACAAGGAGGCCACTCGAGCTACTTCACATGGATCTTTTTGGTCCCAACGCCTACAAGAGTCTCGGTGGAAATTCTTTTGGTCTAGTTATAGTTGATGATTTTTCAAGATTTACGTGGGTGTTCTATCTTAATGACAAGTCGCAGGTCCAGAAGATCTTCAGAAACTTCGCTAGGAAGGCCCAAAATCAGTTTGATGTGAAGATCAAGAAGGTTTGGAGTGACAATGGAACGGAGTTCAAGAACGCAAATGTGGACACCTTTCTTGACGAAGAAGGGATTTCACACGAGTTCTCGGCTACGTACACACCTCAACAAAATGGAGTTGTTGAGAGGAAGAACCGGACGCTCATCGAAATGGCAAGAACGATGCTTGATGAATACAAGACGCCAAAGCACTTTTGGGCAGAAGCGGTTGAGACAGCTTATCACGCAAAAAATCGCTTATATCTTCACAAGCTACTCGGCAAGACGGCATACGAGCTTCTCACTGGTAACAAACCCCAAGTTGGATACTTTCGAGTTTTTGGCTGAAAGTGCTACATTCTTGATAAGCATCATCGTTCAAAGTTTGCTCCTAAATCTCATGAAGGTTTTCTACTTGGTTATGGCTCAAACTCTCACACTTACCGTGTCTACAACAATTTCACCCAAAAGGTTGAAGAGACGGTAGATGTGAAGTTTGATGAATCTAATGGCTCGCAAGTAGAGCAATTGCCAATTGATGTAGGAGACAAAGACCCTTCAGAAGCAATTCAAGACTTGTCCATTGGCAAAATTCGTCCAACGGAGGTGAAGGAGAGTACTTCATCCGTCCAAGTGGAAGCTTCTACTTCACGACAAGGTGAACCAAGAATCGACACGGAAGCACCCACAAGTGGGACACACCAAGATGAAGAAAACAAGGAAATACGTCAAGACGAACATCAACAACCTCCTTCTCCACCACGACAAGAGAACGACGACGTCAACAATGAAGAAGGCCAAGAAGAAGAACAAGATGAAGAAGATGTTCAACGAAGACCCAAGCAAAAGCTCTCACGAGTTCGAGCAAGAATTGCCAAAGATCATCCCGTCGAGCAAATCCTCAATGATATACAAACCGGGAGAATCACTCGCTCAAAAACTCGTTTAGCTAACTTTTGTGAAAACTATTCATTCATCTCTAGCATTGAACCTATGAAGGTTGAAGAAGCATTGGAAGATCCGGATTGGATAAACGCTATGCATGAAGAGCTACATAATTTTGAGAGAAACCAAGTTTGGACATTGGTCGAGAAGCCCGACAACAACCACAACATCATTGGTACCAAATGGGTGTTTCGCAACAAGCAAGATGAAGATGGACAAGTGGTTCGCAACAAAGCACGTCTCGTCGCCCAAGGGTACACACAAGTCGAAGGTATGGACTATGGTGAGACGTATGCTCCCGTTGCTAGACTTGAGTCCATTCGCATCTTACTTGCCTATGCTAATCACCATAATATCACCTTGTACCAAATGGACATTAAAAGTGCTTTTCTAAATGGTGAAATAGAGGAGGAAGTTTATGTCAAACAACCTCCCGGCTTTATCAACCCTAAGAAACCAAATCATGTTTACAAACTTCACAAAGCTCTTTATGGTCTTAAACAAGCTCCTAGAGCATGGTATAAATGCTTGACCAAGTTCCTTACTACAAGTGGTTTTGAAATTGGTAAAATTGATTCTACTCTTTTTACTAAAAGGGTTAATGGAGAACTATTTGTATGCCAAATTTATGTTGATGATATCATATTTGGTTCAACTAACCCTCTCTTTAGTGAAAAGTTTGGAAAGCTAATGTCAGAAAAGTTTGAGATGTCTATGATGAGTGAACTCAAATTCTTTCTCGGGTTGCAAATCAAGCAAACTAAGGAAGGTACATTTGTCTCTCAAACAAAGTACACCAAGGACTTATTCAAGAAGTTCAATATGCAAGAATGCAAAGGTATGTCTACACCCATGCCTACTAGTGGACATAATGATTTAACCAAAGATGGTGAACCGGTTGATCAAAAGGTTTATCGCTCTATGATTGGTTCATTGTTATACCTATGTGCTTCACGTCCCGATATTATGCTAAGTGTGTGCATGTGTGCACGATATCAAGCTGCTCCTAAAGATTGTCATCTTAAGGCTGTGAAAAGGATAGTGAGATATTTAATCCATACACCAAATTTTGGCATTTGGTATCCTAAGAGGTCTTCTTTTGATCTTGTTGGCTATTCTGACTCGGATTATGCCGGAGACAAGGTTGATAGAAAGTCTACTTCGGGTACTTGTCAATTTCTTGGTAGATCTCTTGTGTCTTGGCCTTCCAAGAAACAAAACTCGGTATCCTTATCCACCGCCGAAGCGGAATACATTGCCGCTGGTTCATGTTGTGCTCAATTACTTTGGATGACCCAAACTCTTAAAGATTATGGGATTTATGTGAAACATGTTCCACTGCTTTTTGACAATTAAATTGCTATCAAAATTGGTCATAATCCTGTACAACATTCTCAAACTAAGCATATTGAAGTTCGTCATCATTTCATTCAAGATCATGTTGCTAAGGGTGACATCAATCTTAAGCATGTTCGCACTGATAAGCAATTAGCGGATATATTCACTAAACCACTTGATGAGAAAGTGTTTTGCAGGTTGAGAGGAGAATTGAACATCATTGATGCTTCGAACTTGGAGTAGAAACTCCATTGGATACATGCTAGACATGAGCTTATGACTAATCCATGATATATCTCTTATGATAACTATCTTATGTCTTGGATATATTTGCACCTTGCATGTTGTCTAATCCATGTAGGTGCTTGGTTGAATCTAATTCCATGAGATTGCGACTCACTCACATCTTGAGCAATCTCTACAAGACCAAGACTCTACACAATAGTGGTTGAAGACAAGGAAGCACAAAACCATTCAAACATATCCTTTGACAAATTCTATGTTAAGCCTCATGATGTCATTTTTGGATACACAAGTGCTCTTCCTTGCAAGAACTAACCCATGTAGGTAGATGAACTCAAACTCCAAGTGGTGCTCCCAACTCTTGATGACCTACATCAACCTTGAGCACCCACACAAGTTCAACTACATGAGCAAGAACCACACCACCACCCAAGGTATGTTATTCCATCTTAGAGAAGCTTTACTCCAAGACATGAGTCAAAGCAACTCAACAAGATATGAATACATCAAGATGCTTAAACGAAAGATGGTAACCCCATTTTGAGCTTAAACGATGAGTATGACCTATGATCAAGTGTTCCCACTTGACTCCTAAGTCAATATACTCTAACATAGGTGACTATGTCACCGCCCAACTCTAGATGAAGCTCTCTTGTGTTCTTTCGTTGTGTTAGTGCATTTGTCTCATGCATGTTTATTTTCTCTCTCCTTTTTCAAAAAAAAAACTTCATCTAGATCTTTCAGTTTCTTCTCTTTTCTCTTTGTTTTTGTTCTGCATTTTCTGCACTTAATTCATTGCAAATCTTTGTGAGATCCTACATGTCTAGTGAGCTGAGGTGACAAGTGTTTTTCTCTGTGTAAACCCGTTTTCACCGACTTGCAATTTTCGGTCCAACCGAATCTTTCGGTACCACCGAAATGTGCCACTCGGTGCCACCGACTTTGCAATCAGAAAAACAAGATTGCCACTTGTTCTACATTTCTTCTGATCCAGCTCCACTCAATGAATCTTGTCCTCTACAAGCATCACAATGTTATCCTCTGCTTTGTGCTGAATCTCAAGGACCAAACCTAGTCGACGGATTCCAGGAAAAACCTTCTTGGAAATTGATGTCAAAGGGGGAGAAAGAGATCACATCAAAGCTCAAGGGGGAGAGAAAGTATCAAGGATCCCAGATGCTTGATGTTCAAGAGGAGAGATACCACATGTCCTTTTGGGGGAAAGACATGTTCATATGTACTCATTTGAATTAAGTTCCAGTTGTATCTTTCAGCTCTGATTTTCTGTTCCCTATCTTCTCCCAATATCCCATTTAAGATTCAGGGGGAGCAAGACACCTAAGGGAAAGAAATCAGTCAAATTCATTGCATATCTTTATTCTTGGGGACATGTTGAATTCAATGAGGTACCCTGTACTCACTCTCTACATGTCATCCCAGTCTTGGTATTCTTGTGGTTTCTTTTGTTTGCTCTGGCTAGTGGATGTACGTGTGTTATCTAACCTTGTTTGTGCAGGTTCATTCCATCCTAAGCCAACTCAAGACCACAAGGTAAGTATATGCATCAAAATCATGAGTATGAGGAGTTCTTGCTTATGTACATACTGTTTGCAAGAAGGACTCATGAGCATGAAGGTATTTTCCTTGATAATCTTTTGCTATGATGCATATGGCCAAGATGCATGTAACACATTGCCTACTCTGTCATGGTTATGCTCTCACATGCCTCTATATTTCATATTTACATGAGTGCATACATGTAGGGGGAGCCTATGCTTGTTACATGTCCTTCCAAAGCTTTACTTGCTGTTCTTTATATCTTTATCTAAAGCTTTGATGTATGTTGCCATCAATTACCAAAAAGGGGGAGATTGAAAGCACAAGTGCTCCCTAGGTGGTTTTGATAATTGATGACAACATATCTCTTGTTGGACTAACATTTCGATCTAGCATGTTTCAGATAAGTTCAACAATGGAGTGGCATGGACTAAAGGTTGTGGGAACTCCTTCAAGATGCTAAGGACAAAGGATTGGCTAAAGCTTCAAGCTCAAGACTCCTCATTTTACATTTAGTGATCCAAGATCACATTGAGTCTTTAGGAAAAGCCAATACTATCAAGGAGGGATGAGGTGTTGCTTAATGAGCCTCTTGCTTCATGTGCTTAGTGATATGCTCCAAAACCCTCAGCTACTTTCCCACTTCCACATATGACCTAAACCCTAAGCCAAACTCGGTCCTACCGATTCTTCCTATCCGGCGCCACCGAGTTTCACTTGTCATAAGCCACTGCCAAACCCTAGCAATTCGGTTCTACCGATAGGGATCTCGGTATCACCGAGATGGGATTGCAAACTCTCTGTTTCCCTTTCGTAACTTTTCGGTCTCACCGAAAGAGCAAATCGGTCCCACCGAGATTGCAATGTAAATTCAGTGTTTCCCCTTTGTAACTTTTCGGTCTCACCGAAAGAGCAAATCGGTCCCACCGAGTTTGCCTGACCAACTCTCTGGTTAGCTAATTACCAAATTCGGTCTCACCGAGTTTGTGTAATCGGTCTCACCGAGATTACGTTATGCCCAAACCCTAACCATATCGGTCCTACCGAGTTGCATGTCAGTCCCACCGAAAATCTCTAACGGTCACTAGGTTTACATTTTCGGTCCGACCGAGTTTGTTGATTCGGTCCCACCGAGATTGGAAAACTGTGTGTAACGGTTGGATTTTGTGTGGAGGCTATATATACCCCTCCACCTCCTCTTCATTCGATGAGAGAGCCATCAGAACACATACACCATTCCAACTCATATGTTCTGAGAGAGAACCACCTACTCATGTGTTGAGACCAAGATATTCCATTCCTACCATATGAATCTTGATCTCTAGCCTCTCCAAGTTGCTTTCCACTCAAATCTTCTTTCCACAAAATCCAAATCCTATGAGAGAGAGTTGAGTGTTGGGGAGACTATCATTTGAAGCACAAGAGCAAGGAGTTCATTACCTACACACCATTTGTTACTTCTTGGAGAGTGGTGTCTCCTAGATTGGCTAGGTGTCACTTGGGACCTCCGACAAGATTGTGGAGTTGAACCAAGGAGTTTGAAAGGGCAAGGAGATCGCCTACTTCGTGAAGATCTACCGCTAGTGAGGCAAGTCCTGTGTGAGTGATGGCCATGGTGGGATAGACAAGGTTGCTTCTTCGTGGACCCTTTGTGGGTGGTTGCTTCTTCGTGGACCCTTCGTTGGTGGAGCCCTGTGTGGACTCGCGCAACCGTTACCCTTTGTGGGTGGAGCCCTCCGCGGACTCTCGGAACCGTTACCCTTTGTGGGTTGAAGTCTCCATCAACGTGGATGTAGGATAGCACCACCTATCCGAACCACGGGAAAAACATCCGTGTCTCCAATTGCGTTTGAATTCTCCAAACCCTTCCCTTTACATTCTTGCAAGTTGCATGCTTTACATTCCGCTGCTCATATACTCTTTGCATGCTTGCTTGATATGTATTGTGTGTGTTGAAATTGTGCCTAAACTCCACTTAAACCGAAAAAGCTTAAAAATTGCAACTTTAGCATTAAGTGTCTAATCACCCCCCCTCTAGACACATCTACTTCTAGATCCTACATGGGCGATGGCCATGATGGGATAGACAAGGTTGCTTCTTCGTGGACCCTTCGTGGGTGGAGCCCTTCGTGGACTCGCGCAACCGTTACCCTTCGTGGGTTGAAGTCTCCATCAACGTGGATGTACGATAGCACCACCTATCAAAACCACGACAAAAACATCCGTGTCTCCAATTGTGTTTGAATCCTCCAAACCCTTCCCTTTACATTCTTGCAAGTTGCATGCTTTACTTTCCGCTGCTCATATACTCTATGCATGCTTGCTTGAATTGTGTTAAGATTGCTTGACTTATCCAAAGTTGCTAAAATCTGCCAAGAACTAAAATTGGGAAAAGGCTAGATTTTTATTTGGTCAAGTAGTCTAATCACCCCCCCCCCCTCTATACATACTTTCGATCCTACACCATGTTCCTCATCTGCATCGCCGTCCATACCATCGATGTCTTCGGAGCCGTAATCGAGCATGTCTGTTAAGTCTTCGATAGTGGCTATAAAGTGGGTGGCGGGTGGGGAGCGAAATTCCCTGTCATCAGCTTCTAGTTTGAACCGGATATAGTTTGGCTGTGAATCCCTCACTAAGGATAGATTTTTTAATGAATTCAGCACATCGCCCAAGGGTGAGTGCCGGAAGATGTTCGCGGTGCTGAATTCGGCGATCGATGACCGATCATGCTCGACATGCGCGAATGCACATAGTTTGGAACTTTTAACCAGAAACGAGCCCGAGGTTACGGTGACACAGGCATTACCAGAGGTTAGGTCTGTGTGCGGCTCCGGCACCATGGAGTCTGCGGCTTTCATGGCGGGGTTAAGCTTCCTGTCCTCGGATGGCGCGACCTGCTCCAGATCTAAGGACAGAACGGTTACAGGTGCAATTTCCTGGGTATGGCTCGATTACAGATCTAAATCATGTTCATCGAGGTGACGGGGAGCGATTGTCGTGGTATCAAATCCATCGAAGATCAAGTCTCCGCGGATATTCGCGATGTAGTTCAAGCTCCTGACTTTGACCTAATGGCCAGGGGCATAACTATCGATCTGCTCCAGATGGCCAAGCGAGTTGGCCCGCAGTGCGAAGCCGCTGAACATGAAGATCTGTCCGGGGAGGAAGACCTCCCCTTGGACAGCGTCATTGTGGATGATTGAAGGAGCCATCAATCCTTTTGAGGACGGCACAGTGGAACTCTCAATGAAAGCACCAATGTCGGTGTCAAAACCGGCGGATCTCGGGTAGGGGGTTCCGAACTGTGCGTATAGGATCGATGGTAACAAGAGACGAGGGACACAATGTTTTACCCAGGTTCGGGCCCTCTCTATGGAGGTAATACCCTACGTCCTGCTTGATTGATCTTGATGAATTTGGGTATTACAAGAGTTGATCTACCACGAGATCGTAATGGCTAAACCCTAAGAGTCTAACCTGGCTATGATTATGGTAATGATTGTCGCCTTATCCGGACTAAGCCCTCCAGTTTATATAGACACCGGAGGGGACTAGGGTTGTACAAGGTCAGTTAAAGAGAAAGGAATCTACATATTTGATCACCAAGACTGCCTTCCACGCCAAGGAGAGTCCCATGCGGACGCTGGAGAGAGTCTTCGGTCTTGTTTCTTCACAGCCCATTAGTCCGGCCCATGTCCAACAGGCCGGACGCCCGAGGAACCCTTAGTCCATGACTCCCTCAATCCCGTTGGGCCAGGTGACATTTGGGAGCTTGCTCACCATGGCACCGTCGCACTCCGCGTGTTGACCCTCGACCACCTTCGGCTTCACATTGAATACCCTGAGCCATAGGCCGAAGTGGGGGAGGGGGTGCGGAGGAATGCCTCACACACGATGATGAACGCCGAGATGTTGAGGACTAAAATTGGGGCTAGATCATGGAAATCTAGCCCGTAATATTACATGAGTCCGCAGACGAAAGGGTGGAGAGGAAACCCTAGCCCACAAAGGAAGTGGGGAATGATCTGCTTTTTGGCAAGGAGCCGATGGGCGATTTCCTTGCCTAAATACCATGCCTCCCGGAGTTCTTTGATGTGCTCTGAGGGAGTCCTAGATTAGGGGGTCTTCGGACAGCCGGATTATATCCTTTGGCCGGACTTTTGGACTATGAAGATACAAGATTGAGGACTTCGTCTCGTGTCCGGATGGGACTCTACTTGGCGTGGAAGGCAAGCTTAGGCAATACAGATATGTATATCTCCTCCTTTGTAACCGACCTTGTGTAACCCTAGCCCCCTCTGGTGTCTATATAAACCGGAGGGTTTTAGTCCGTAGGACAACAGACAATCATACCATAGGCTAGCTTCTAGGGTTTAGCCTCTTCGATCTCGTGGTAGATCAACTCTTGTAATACCCATTGTCGGTGTCAAAACCGGCGGATCTCGGCTAGGGGGTCCTGAACTGTGTGTCTAGGCCGGATGGTAACAGGAGGCAAGGGACACGAAGTTTTACCCAGGTTCGGGCCCTCTCAATGGAGGTAAAACCCTACGTCCTGCTTGATTAATATTGATGATATGGGTAGTACAAGAGTAGATCTACCACGAGATCGAAGAGGCTAAACCCTAGAAGCTAGCCTATGGTATGATTGTTGTGATGTATGTTGTCCTATGGACTAAAACCCTCCGGTTTATATAGACACCAGAGAGGGTTAGGGTTACACAAAGTCGGTTACAATGGTAGGATATCTTCATATCCGTATCGCCAAGCTTGCCTTACACGCCAAGGAAAGTCCCTTCCGGACACGGGACGGAGTCTTTAATCTTGTATCTTCATAGTCCAGGAGTCCGGCTGAAGGTATAGTCCGGTCACCCGAACACCCCCTAATCCAGGACTCCCTCAGTAGCCCCTGAACCAGGCTTCAATGACGACGAGTCCGGTGCGCAGATTGTCTTCGGCATTGCAAGGCGGGTTCCTCCTCCAAGTACTTCATAGAAGATTTTGAACACAAAGATAGTGTCCGGCTCTACAAAATAAGTTTCCACATATTGCCATAGAGAGAATAATATTTACACAAATCTAATCTGCTGACGTATTCCGTAGTGGGACACACCACGGCCAAGCCTTTATCCGAGTCGTTTCATTATCCCACCTCAATGTGTCATGCGAGGCGGTTTCCTTGGCACGTCTTGTTAAAGCAAAGATCGTGTCCCCTTATTCCGGGATTCTCATCAATACGGGCGTGGGTAACACAACCTCTTCTAGGACTCCTAGATTATAGGCAAGTCCAAACGGACACGGAGAGGACGCTTTGATATTCACCCTCTTTATAAAGGGGACAAGGCTCTTATTTTTCCCTTCCGTGCTCAATCGAATCCTTCCCCCACCTCAAGCTCAAACGCCCGAAGTTCAGGTCAGGTGCTCCGAACCTTCAGTCATGTCCAGATCTAGCTTTCAAGGCCGATGGGTGCCTTCCTCCGTCACGGAAGAAGACATCAAGAAGTTGAGGGAGGCTAGATATCTGACCGCCGAGATTTTGCATCGGCTGTCTCCCCGAGGGCAGGCCGTCCCCACCCCCGAACCCAACGAAAACGTCGTGTTCGTCTCCCACTTCCTCCGAGGTCTAGGCCTTGCTCTGGATCCTTTCGTCAGGGGTTTGATGTTTTACTACGATCTAGACTTCCATGATCTAGCTCCGGACTCCTTTCTTCATATCACGACATTTATTGTCGTGTGCGAGGCCTTCCTCCGGGTTACCCCTCACTTTGGCCTATGGCTCAAGACCTTTGAAGTGAAGCCAAAGATGGTCGAGGGGCAACATGCAGCGTGTGGAGGTGCCTCAATACGCAAGATGACGGGAGCTCCGCGGCCCAAAGGTTCCATCCCAGAGGTGTCTGAATTGTGGCAACAGGAGTGGTTCTGCATCACGGCTCCTAGAAGTGCCAAGTGGGCGCCCCCCCTGTTTTCCGCTCGAGCCCTCCACCACAGCTGATGTCATGGATCAGCAGAGGTCTGAGCTGGGGTCCAGCCAAGGACGTGCCTATACTGCAAAGCCGCATTCGAAATCTCTTCAATGGACATTTCAGTTTGGTTGCAGTAATATAGGTTATGCTGGTTCGTCAAGTCCAGCCTTGCAAACGCCGGCCTCTTCGCCTGTGGGAGTTCAATCCCGAGGGACTGCGTGCCATTTAAAATTTCCTCGGCCTGACGCACGAGGAGATGTACTAGTCATTCTTCGGACCCCAGGTGGAGTGTCCGGAAATCACCGAGGACGTGGGCCTGAGTAGTAACCGCGCCGCCGAATAGGTAAGGCATCTTTCGGCCGAACATACTATCTCTCCTTTGTTACGAGGTTATTTCTGAGAGTTCGCTTTTTGACCAGGACTGGCTAACAAAGGCAAAGTTGATTCGGTGTTCGGCCCCCCTCCCTGAGGGTTTGGAAAATCCAGTGTTGGAAAAGATGCTCCAAACCGCACCTTGCCCAGAGCCCTTGAAGGAAGATACTGTGGAGGATAATGCGGGCGGACGCGGGCCCCCAACGCTGCCCATTCTGGCCGAGGGAGCGAGCGTCTCCATGAAGGAAGGCGACCAGAAGAGGAAAAGGACTGCGCCCGGGGATTCGGAAGCCGAAGCTTCCAAACGGGAGAAGAAGTCTCCCACAGAGGGTCCTACCTTGGGGGCGCTGTTGCCGCACAAAGTCTGCGGGGGGATCAATTCTCCCGTGAGTCGTAAGTGACCAGAAATACTTTAATAGTACAGATATGCCATCTTTTTCTTCTGAGAAAATAACCACCGCATATATTTTTGCAGTTCAGGCCTTAGCCCCTCTCAAATGAGCTCGTCTTCGGGGGATCTTCTTCCAGAGATGATGGAGAGCGGAACGCCTCCTCCGGACTCCTCCGCTCCAGAAGCGGGCGACCCTGAAGTGTCGTCGCGGAGGGCCTCCCCGAGTCCGGTGAGACCGGAAGATAATCCCATTGAACCCCGAAGCTCCCAGTGTCCGGCTCCCGAAGAGAGCAGACAAAAGAGTCCGACACCGTATAGTGTGCGATCGGATGTTCTGAGGGAGTTGGTGGGGTGAGCGGCCATCTCAAATGAACACCGTGTGCTGATGAACACAGTGATGGAAAGAATATCGTCCGCCGAAAGCAGATTGCATGAAGCTTTTATGAGTCTACTAACAGGCTTTGAGGTATGTAAAAGAATGTATGATAGTCCTGCACATGCTAGGTGTTCCCTGTGTAGATAGTAGCCCCTGAGACTCTTGTTGTCGTCAGAAACGACGACGAACAGAGGATCATATTCCCAGGTAATAGCCATACTGCCTCTATGTGCAGATGATGGAAGCTCCGGTGGCTAGCCGGACTAGCGAGTTTGCCCATTTAGAATGGCAGTTGGATGCGGCAGACGCCGACATCAAGCTTGTTAACAAAAGGCTTGACGAGGCACAGGGTAAGTGTCATTATCTGGTAAACGCCACATAGGAAGAGCGGCATGATGCCAGTATCTTTAAAATGTTGTGACTGCAGATGGAGCTGCCACTGGTGAAGCCTTGCGGGCAGAACTTGCCCGAGCCAAGGAACAAGCGAGGTTGGGTAATGCGGCTGCTGTGAAGGCGGCCGAAGAGTTGCATGCCGAGAAGGCCGCGCATGGCGAGACCCGAGACAAGATGGCCAAGATGGCTATAGAATTAAAAGCCGTCGCTGACCGTTGCCGGGTTCTTGAAAAGGAAAACCAAGCAAAGGCATCGGACCTTGAGAAGGCTGCTGCGATGAAAAAGGACTTCCGCTCTGCTATGAGGGCAAAGAAGGAGGAGCTGCGGGAAGCCGGGGATATTGTAGCTGGGAAATCCTTTATGTTGCGGAGGAAGTTTGGAGACCCACGATATGCCCCTTTGGATCGGTTGTGGAGTTCAGAGGATGTATATATGGATTTGACGGTGAGCGCTGCCGATGCGGCCAAGTATTTCTAGGGTCAGACGGACCGTGAAGTAGACCAGCTGTTTTGGAGACAATTCCATTCTCCCGGGCGTCCGCTTTCATTGACTAACCAATTAGCCGAATGGGCCGAACTAAATAGGTTCCATGAGAAGGCATCGGACCTTGAGAAGGCTGCTGCGATGAAATAGGTTCCATTGACTTTCCATGAGGTCTGTTGTGGACCATCTGTGGCCGGAAAGGTCAAAACCGAATAGCTATTTCAGCTTGGTGTAGCAGTTCCTTGACGTGGTGCCGCGCATAAATGCGATGAAGAGCTCGGCGTGCATAGAAGGCGCACGGATGGCCTTTGCCCATGTTAAAGCATACTGGGCGGAGATGGATGCTATCACTGTTGCAGCGCGGGATTCGGCCATAGGTCGAAGGGCTGCTGAGCACTACTTTGAAGAAGTTCTTGAGGGTGCTCGTTTGATAGAGACCCAGTGCTCAAAAAATATTATGCTTGAGTGATATGTAATATCATTGTAAGCGAAATGTTTTTATAAATTTTTATAAGGCTATTTTTATACTTTTGCCTGAAAGTAATATGATGCCTCCTGGGCGGCTGTTTATGTATACACGTGTATAACCTGAAAGATTACAGCTGTCGGCTTCAACCCTCACGCATATAATGCGGAGGTGCTCGCAAAAACACGCATTCACACTTAACCCAACGTCTTGGTCCTATTAAGGAGGTGATAGCGGAGTGAGCGAGGCAACCGAACTATAATGCTTTAGCACTTTCACTTAGCCATAGGAGTTTGACAGTGGGGCTACTAGATAGCCCCTGGTGGCTCCGCACTCTCCCGATCTCGGGGTGCGTACATGCCTGGCCGGAAAACGGCCCTTCGTTAAGGCGGAGGAATTCTAACATTCCACAGGTCATCGAGTGGTTGACCAGTCTCACGCTATATCATGACAGTCAGTTTTCGGCTTTCTCTACTGAGGTGCTCGTCCGGATGAACCAGGGCACAATCGCAGTAGTTCTCCTGGTGCTACCTTAGCCGGTAAAGCGGAACGTAAGGCACCAAAACACAGGAGCCGGGCAAACCCAACATTTGACCAAAGACAATGATTCGGAGCTGATGCATATAGGGCCAAACTCGCGACGCCGAACACTCCCTAAGGTATTCGGTCTTTGTGGTATAAACCGGGCCTAAATAATGGCCTTTGTAAGAAGCCCCTTGTGTCCAGGTACGTGCATTGTTCTGGCGTGGCCACATGCCAAGACGTCAGCATCCTTCTCAACGGTGGATATGTATCAACAAGAGACAGTAAAAAAGGTTTACGCAGGGTCTTAATCTAAAAAGAATCCTTGGAGCGGGTCCCTGCTGCACGTCTGCGCCTGTGTCTCCGTTGTGCCGTATCCTGGACGGGTGTAGCATGATGATCGTCTGTAAAAGAGAGGAGTTTAGGTGAAAAAGTTGTCGTGCAAAAAGATAGTTTGTTAAATAAACCATGTATAATTCAAGATGAGAAGAAATTGCCACTTGTCTGCGCGTGTTGAGCCCCTTGTATTGACGAATAGGGGTGTGACCGTTTATTCGGTATAAGTAGCGGCGCCGGACTCAATTAGTTGTGTCTGAGGTCTTGACGACCTATTGGACGCTTTCTGGTCCGGGCGCCTTTAGTGTGCGGCTGCCAAGGCAGCCTCACTCTCTTCGGTGCGCAGAGATCGCTTGATATTTCCATGCACTGTAATGATGCCACGTGAACCGCGCATCTTGAGTGTGAGGGAGGCGTAGTGTGGTATTGCATTAAAGCGAGCGAAAGCTTCACGTCCAATCAGTGCTTGATAGCCACTTTGAAACGGAGCGATGTGGAAAGTTAAATGCTCGTGACAGAAGTTATCGGGGGAGCCGAATATAACTTGTAGTAGGAGGGAGCCCGTACAACGAGCCCCTGGGCCTGGCATTACTCCTTTAAAGGTAGTATTGCTATGGCGAATTTGTGTTGGGTCTAACCCCATCCCGCGGATTGTATCCTGATATATTAGGTTTAGGCTACTGTCGCCGTCCATCAAGACTCGTGTGAAGTGATATCCGCCAATTACTGGGTCTAATACCAGGGCAGCCCATCCTGCGTGTTGGATACTTGCTGAGTAATCGCGATGGTCGAAAGTGATCGGTTGAGACGACCAGTGGCAGGACTGCGCGGTGGCAGGCACTTGGGTATATTTTCCTGGGTGTGCTGCGTTGTTTTTTCCCTTAATCACGTGTAACACGTTTACTATTTTGACTTATGGTGGAAATTTCTTTTGTTCCCCCCCGTCTTGCTTGGGGGGCTCATCCTCATCTTCACTTGGTGTATCCTCCCCCTTGTGTACGGTGTTGAGCTTGCTGAACTGCTTGAAGACCCAACATTCTCTGTGGGTATGATTAGAAGGTTTACCAGGGGTACTATGAATTTGACATACCTGGTCCAGAATTTTGTTGAGGCTGGACAATTCATCTCTGGTGCCTTTAGGGGGCGGCTTTTGACCTGGCCGAGAGCTTTTGAATCCGGCATTTACTGCCGTGCCCTTCATGCTGTCTTCTTTATTCCGGCGTTTGTTATTGCTATTGCGTCGTGATTTCCCGTTTCCATCTCTAACTTCAGATGTACTGGGGTTGCTGGTGCTGCATCTGGCTAGCCAGCTATCCTCACCCGCGCAAAAGCGGGTCATGAGGTTTGCTAATGCGGCCATCATTCTCGGCTTATTTTGGCCGAGGTGTCTGGCGAGCCATTCGTCACGGACGCTATGCTTGAAAGCTGCCAAGGCTTCGGTGTCCGGACAGTCGACAATCTGGTTCTTTTTAGTAAGAAACCTGTTCCAAAGCTTTCGGGCTGACTCTCCGGGCTGTTGAGTTATATGACTCAAATCGTCCGCATCCGGAGGTCGGACATAAGTCCCTTGAAAATTTGCCCGAAAGGCGCCTTCGAGCTCTTCCCAACTTCCAATGGAGCTTTCTGGGAGGCCTTTGAGCCAGTGACGAGCTGGCCCTTTGAGCTTAAGGGGTAAGTACTTGATGGCGTGGAGATCATCTCCTCGAGCCATATGGATGTGAAGGATGTAGTCCTCAATCCAGACCCCAGGGTCTGTTGTTCCGTCGTATGCCTCTATGTTTACGGGCTTGAATCCCTCTAGAAATTCATGGTCCAGCACCTCATCGGTGAAACATAGGGGGTGTGCGGCACCCCTGTAGCTGGGTGTACCGCGTTGTTCGGATGTTTGTTGTGTAGTATTGTATGCTGGGGCGCGCTTGCGTGGTCCATAGATGGATCTTGTTGCGCCCTCCTTCGGGTGAGAGCCCTCACATGGGTCGCGTATTGTATTGTGAGCGGTGTTGTATGCCGCTCTGTGTTGGTAGAGGGGTCGTCTATCCGACCAGGTGGCTGCTTTGATATTTGGTTGTGGGGGGTCTGAAGCCTCCTCATCGAATTCGGGTAGCAGCTTCCTCTTTGGGTTGCTCTTGGAGGGGCGATTGTCGCCGTACCTTGCTGCAGTGTTGAGTATTTTACTCCATCTGATTTGGAGTGTGTCTTGCGCGGCCTTGAGCCTTTGCTTCTGCTTTTTAAGACTCCTCGCGGTGGCAACAAGCCTTTTACGGGCAGTCTGCTGCTCTTGGTGCCTGTCCGGCGTTATGTCGTCCGGACCATTATCCTTGATGGGATTTGTTTGTTCGGTTGGATTATCCGGATTGCCGTTGTCCGACAGCGGTTCGCCCTGCTCAAGCGCTGGGTCTGTGTGATCGCTATTTCTGTCGAGGCGGGATTTGGGGCGGCGCTTGCGATGCCGCTTTGGCTGCTTTTTGAGGGAACAAGCCTTTGGTGCGTCCTTCCGCTCCTCGTCGTCATCTTTTGGTGTGTCCACCATGTATACTTCATATGACGAGGTGGCATTCCAGGTTCCAATAGGTGCTGGTTCTTCATCGTCTCCTTCATCGGCGTCCATACCGTCGATGTCTTCGGAGTCGAAGTCGAGCATGTTGATTAAATCATCGACAGTGGCTACAAAGTGGGTGGTGGGTGGGCTTTGAATTTCTTCATCGTCCGAATCCCAACCTTGCTGACCGTAGTCCGGCCAGGGCTTTCCTGATAAAGAGAGAGATTTCAGTGTCTTCAGAATATCGCCGAAAGGCGAGTGCTGAAAGATTTCCGCGGCAGTAAACTCCATGATCAGCGCCTAATCGGATTCGATCGGCAGGGGCGCGGAGGAGTCCGGAGAGGTGTCCGGCTCCTTGGAGTCACGAGTCTCGCAGAGTACGGGGCTGGTGTTCGGCCCAATCGCCGTTGGGATCGCAGCCCCCGAGGTGGCGTCCAACCGCCCATCCTCGATCGGCGCAGTTGGCTCCGAATTAAGGGTCGAAGCTGATGCGGGTGCGGCCTCCAGGGCATTGTTCGGTGGCAGAGCTAGATCATGCTCGTCGGGACAGTGCGGCGCGCTCGGCAGTGGCTCGAATCCGTCGAAGATCAAGTCCCCGCGAATGTCAGCCGTGTAGTTTAAACTTCCAAATCTGACCTGACGGCCAGGGGCGTAGCTTTCAATCTGCTCCAGACGGCCAAGTGAATTGGCCCGCAGTGCGAAGCCGCCGAAGACGAAGATCTGTCTAGGGAGGAAGGTCTCACCCTGGACTGCATCACTATTGATGATCGTAGGAGCCATCGAGCCTGACGGCGACGACACAGAAGAACTCTCAATGAAAGCACCAATGTCGGTGTCAAAACCGGCGGATCTCAGGTAGGGGGTCCCGAACTGTGCGTCTAGGCCGGATGGTAACAGGAGGCAAGGGACACGAAGTTTTACCCAGGTTCGGGCCCTCTCGATGGAGGTAAAACCCTACATCTTGCTTGATTAATATTGATGATATGGGTAGTACAAGAGTAGATCTACCACGAGATCGAAGAGGCTAAACCCTAGAAGCTAGCCTATGGTATGATTGTTGTGATGTATGTTGTCCTATGGACTAAAACCCTCCGGTTTATATAGACACCGGAGAGGGTTAGGGTTACAAAAAGTCGGTTACAATGGTAGGAGATCTTCATATCCGCATCGCCAAGCTTGCCTTCCACGCTAAGGAAAGTCCCTTCCGGACATGGGACGGAGTCTTTAATATTGTATCTTCATAGTCCAGGAGTCCGGCTGAAGGTATAGTCCGGTCATCCGAACACCCCCTAATCCAGGACTCCCTCACCCATATCATCAAGAATAAATCAAGCAGGACGTAGGGTTTTACCTCCATTAAGAGGGCTCGAACCTGGGTAAAACATCGTGTCCCCTGCCTCCTGTTACCATCCGCCTTAGATGCACAGTTCGGGACCCCCTACCCAAGATCGCCAGTTTTGACACTGACATTGGTGCTTTCATTGAGAGTTCCTCTGTGTCGTCGCCAGAAGGAAGGATGTCTCGTCTCGTCTTAAAGAAGGTACTACTGTTGGGGGAGCTTTGGCTGTCGTCCAAACTCTCCGGCTAGGCGGTTTCATCATGACCGCCTATTCGGCCGCCGCGCCGATGATGACTTCTCGGGTCATCGAAAATAGCCTCCATGTTAAATCGGCACTCGCGGAACAGATGGATCCAATGGAGCTCGCCTCCTTAAACGAGCTCTTGGATCGCATCGCCCCCTTGGGAGTCGCTATGGACTATGATCGGATTGGGCTTAAACCCAATCAAAGGGAGATTAACTCTCCACCGGTCACCCATCATATTGAAGTGGTGGAGGAACAGTGCGGCAACCTTTCCTCTATCTTGAGGAACAACTATGTCCGGATTCCCGACCTCTCCGATCCGGACGCCCGTTCGTGGGAGGACAACATCCAATCCCTGAACTTAGAGTCAGGCAGTGGACCAGGATTATCGGGTAACACCCCGGAACTGGAACTTCCAAAATTGGAAACTCCTCGGCTCCTGGATCCCAGATCAGGTAAGGGTTCGGATTCAATTCCACCCACCCACCGAAACATAAGCGATCTTTCCCACATCATGCAAGAGCCCCAGGAAATAGTACATCACTATTGGGCCAGATTCCTCCTTGCGATGAACAAGGTTAAGGACTGTCGTGAGGAAGACGCAATCCTATTTTTCTGCAATAATTGCACGGACAAGGGAATCCTTAACGCCATAAATTGCCGTGAGATAACACGCTTTGCTAACTTGGCGTCCATAGTACGAAAGTACTGTGCGATGGAAAGTGCCTGGAAAACCGAAACAAACTTTTGGGATAATCCGGCCCTGAATACAAACCCAGTCCGAAATAAAAGGGTGCATTATCACATTACACCCGG
Source organism: Triticum aestivum (assembly GCF_018294505.1). Taxonomy (NCBI): domain Eukaryota; kingdom Viridiplantae; phylum Streptophyta; class Magnoliopsida; order Poales; family Poaceae; genus Triticum; species Triticum aestivum. The sequence continues at coordinate 451,383,238 of NC_057812.1, read as the reverse complement.
GTCAACTACCAAAAAGCAAAAACCCTCTACAGGGCATGGAACCGTACTGGCGGGATGGCTCAACAGACCCTGCAAAATTCATAGTACAGCGGATACAATACCAACGCACAGCCTTAGAGCATGTTGGATACTCCGGCAGGTGGCCAAAAGTGGTGAAGATCTTCTTATCCCAAATACCACAGAGCACCATCCCGTGGATAACAATACGGTGTTAACAGTCTTTGAGACCTTCGCGTCAAATAATAGGCGCAAGCGAACACTTCGCAGCATGGCCGAAATCTGCCACGTAGCAGCAATAAATCCATGGAGTGACACGGCTATTACCTTCAATGCCAGTGACGAACCTAAATTCTGAACAGCCTGAGCACCAGCCGCACTGGTCCTCAGTCCAATCGTGGACGGCTTTCGACTCACCAAAGTACTCATGGACGGCGGCAGCAGATTAAACCTCATCTATGAGGAAACTCTTCAAAAGATGGAAATAGACTAGAACCGCATTGAGCAAAGTAGTACAACCTTTAGAAGAATCATCCCCAGTCGGGAAGCATGCTATGCTGGGAAAATCACACTAGATGTGGTATTCGGCACGCCGGATAATTACAGGTCTGAAGAAATCACATTCTAAGTGGCCCCGTTCAGCAGTGGTTATCACGCTCTTTTAGGACGGGAGGCGTTCACAATCTTCCAAACCGTACCCCATTACGGGTACATGAAGCTCAAAATGCTCGGGCCGAACAGAATCATCACTCTTGCCAGCAATCCGGACATAGCACTCCGCGCTGAAGACAAAACAGCCGCACTAGCCCTCGAGGCATTATCCGAAGCCCTCTTAGCCGAGGAATTAACCACGCTATGCTCCACAGTGGACAGGGACGACTTGATACTCGACAAGAGATCCAAGTCCACCTCTTTTAAACCAGCGGATGAAATAGTCAAATTCCAAGTCCACCCAACGGAACCTACAAAAACAGCCTCCATCGGGGCACAGTTAAACCCCACTGTGGACGCCGCACTACGAGAGTTCCTTCGCGAGAACTGGAACATATTCGCCTGGCATCACTCAGACATGCCAGGAATCCCACGCAGGCTGGCCGAGCATAGCCTCAATATCCTAAAGGGATTCAAGCCGGTCAAGCAAGCTCTTCGGCGTTTCTCCGAACCTAAGAGACAGGCCATGGGAGAGGAACTAGCCAAGTTATTGGAGGCCGGATTCATCAGAGAAATAAAACACCCGGACTGGCTAGCAAACCTGGTGATGGTACCAAAGAAGGACAAATCTTGGCGCCTTTGTGTCGATTTCAAAGACCTCAATAAAGCTTGCCCAAAGGATCCCTTCCCCCTCCCACGCATCGATCAAATCATTGATGCTACCGCAGGACACGAGTCATTGTGTTTCCTCGATGCATACTCCGGTTACCACCAAATCAAGATGGCGGAGTCCGACCAAGCCGCAACGGCATTCATCACACCATACGGTCCCTTCTGTTTTAACACAATGCCTTTTGGGCTCAAAAACGCCGGCGCAACATATCAGCGCATGATTCAGACATGTCTGGAGAAACAAATCGGCAAAACAGTAGAGGCATACGTAGACGATGTGGTCGTCAAAACCAAACACGTCGACTCTTTGATAGACGACTTGAGGCTCACATTCGACAACCTCCGAACATACGACATCAAGCTCAATCCGGAAAAATGCGTTTTCGGCGTACCAGCCGGAAAGCTCCTGGGTTTCATTGTCTCCAGTAGAGGTATTGAAGCTAATCCGGCCAAAATCCGAGCTTTGTCACAGTTGGCTACCCCAACAGACCTCAAACAAATCCAGAAGTTAACTGGATGCGTGGCGGCTCTAAGCCGCTTTATCTCCCGCTTAGGAGAAAAGGCTTTACCCCTTTATCGCCTCCTTCGGCGCACCGAACACTTCGAGTGGACGGACGCGGCCACAGCCGGATTGGAAGAAATAAAGGCCATCTTGGCAACCAACCCAATCCTGGCCGCGCCAAACATCGGCGAACCAATGTTGTTGTACATTGCGGCAACTCATCAAGTTGTAAGCGCGGTGCTCGTTGTCGAACGGGAAGCGGACGGACATAAATTCCCTCTTCAAAAGCCGGTATACTATGTATCCACTGTCCTCACTCCATGCAAATCACGGTACCCGCATTACCAAAAGATAGCATATGCGGTATTCATGGCATCGCGGAAGCTGCGACACTACTTTCAAGAGTGTTCGATTACAGTAGCCTCGGAAGTGCCACTTAATGATATTATAAACAACCGCGACGCTACGGGCCGGATTGCCAAATGGGCCATTGAGCTCCTCCCGTTCGACATAACATACAAACCTCGACGAGCCATTAAGTCGCAAGTATTGGCCGACTTCGTCGCCGAATGGACGGAGGCCGAACTCCCTAAAGAGTACGGCGCATACTCCAATTGGATCATGCACTTCGACGGTTCTAAAATGCTGGCTGGTCTAGGGGCTGGCGTCGTCCTGACATCCCCAACCGGAGATACCGTTCAGTACGTACTGCAAATATTGTATACAGACTCCAACAATGCAGCCGAATACGAAGCTCTGTTGCATGGTCTTCGGATGGCAGTCTCCATGGGCATTCAACGCCTGGAGGTGCGTGGGGATTCAAACCTCGCAATATCCCAAATAAATGGAGACTTTGACGCCAAGGATCCGAAAATGGCGGCCTATCGAAACGACCGTCCTAAAAATGTCAGCTCGGTTCGAGGGGCTCGAATTTCACCATGTGGCTCGGGAAAACAATCAGGCGGCGGATATCCTCGCCCGCATCGGCGCAAAACGCGATGCGGTCCCCCCAACATATTTTTGGAAAGGCTGTTCAAACCATCCGTAGTATGGGAAGGGGACACCGGTAACAACAGTCCGGACCCGGCCAAAATACCCGATACCGAACTCTCTGACACAATCGGAGGCTCCGCCACCGAAATAACACCTTCAGCCCACGAAATAATGGCCATTATTGCCCCGTGGACAGAACCATTCCTGGCCTACCTAACTAGACAGGAACTTCCGGAGGACCAAAATGAGGCACGCTGCATAGTGCGGCGATCCAAGGCCTACAGGGTCCATGAGGGAGAATTGTACAAAAAAAGCACTACCGGAGTCCTTCAAAGGTGCATCTCCGAAGAGGAAGGGCGGAATCTTTTGGCAGAAATTCACGCCGGACTCGGCTGTCATCACGCCGCAGCCCGGGCTCTTGTAAGCAAGGCCTTCCGTACAGGATTCTATTGGCCAACGGCCCGGGCAGATGCACATGACTTGGTCCAACGCTGCGCCGGTTGCCAGCTCTTTGCAAATCAAAGCCACATGCCACCCACCGCCCTCCAAACAATCCCCATTACATGGCCCTTTGCGGTCTGGGGGCTTGACATGGTTGGACCCCTTAAAGGGGGAACCCACAAGAAAAAAATACTTATTGGTCATGGTGGATAAATTCACCAAATGGATAGAGGCCAAACCTGTTAAAACAGCCGAATCCGGACCGGTGATAGACTTCATATCCGGGGTTGTACACCGTTATGGCGTCCCCCACAGCATCATCACTGATAATGGCACGAACTTCACGGCCGACGAGGTAAAACTCTGGTGCAGCAAAATGGGCATCAAGCTCGATTATGCTTCAGTCTATCACCCACAAACCAACGGTCAAGTCGAGCGAGCAAACGGTCTTATAATGAGCGGCATTAAACCCAGATTAGTGCGCTCCTTAACGGAGTCTAACACGCACTGGGTAGAGGAGCTCGACTCCGTACTCTGGGGGCTGCGGACCACGCCGAATCGTAGTACCGGATATACACCCTTCTTTATGGTGTACGGCGCAGAGGCAGTCTTGCCCTGTGACATAATTCATGACTCACCTCGAGTGCGCATGTACGAAGAAAGAGAAGCCGAGCTCGATCGGCAGGACAGTTTGGACACCCTGGAGGAGGAGCGCGACGTAGCCAAAGCCCGTTCCGCATTTTATCAGCAACAGGCTCGCAGATACCAAAGCAGAGAAGTACGGGCCAAAACTTATAACGTTGGCGAACTAGTTCTACGCCTGCCGGATAAGAAAAAGAACAAGCTCGAGCCCAAATGGGAAGGTCCCTTCATTATTGACCAAGTTCTGACCGGTGGAGCGTACCGACTGCGGGATGCATCGACTAGTCGACTCGAGCCGAACCCATGGAACGCGGCCAGGCTCCGAAGATTCTACGCCTAGCACCGGACTCTATGTTAGTCCCCTCCCTTTGTCCATTTTCTGCATATACATTATCTGTCTTGTTTCTCTTTCTTTCTTTCTTTTATTATTTCTCTAGGCCTTCAAGGGTCACCTTGTGCCTCGCTTGCACATTACAGATGCGCTAGCCGCACTCTTCATACCTGGGGGCTTCTTTCACAGAAGCTTAAATTATTTATCTGGGCCTCATGCCCCACACATGTGTTATACTTCCGCATGTACCTTTTTTCACCATTATATGCATCGATATGACTTAAGTTTTGGCCAAGCTGGGTTGCCTGGCTCTTGTATTTATGCCCTACGTTCCCGTTAATTCGGCTAGGGCATAAGGGGAGCACCTCTGCGATTGTTACTGCCGGGTCAGCCGGATGTGTACCTCAGACTGGGTGAAGCCGAAAGCTAGCGTTCTTAAGGGAATATTCGGTCGGTGAACAAAAGATGATTTTTATTTATTGTCCATATCTGCCCCCAGATGTTTTTCCTGCGTTTCCTATCGCAGTCCGGACATGCACTTTAGGGCATGCTTACCCAGGGAAAGGAACCCTTAACGGAACTATTCTCCCTGGAAGATGTTTCTTACTACCCATGTAATATAACATAACTAGTTGGGCACTTGTCTGATAAAGCACTAATGACCCCTACGCCTGGTCTCCACGCATACCCCGGTTCTTATATAACTGAGCGGGTATTCGGATACACTCCGGACTATTGGGCCCGGAGGTTGAAGCGAAAAGGTCCGCAACGACAAATGATCTACAATCCGGCTAGAAGGCATTATACATGTCACTTTAATTACATAGTCATGCAGACTGACTAAATTCCTCTTCTATACCATCCAACAGGCGGTCTAGCTTACAATCCTGTTGAGAATACTTTGCGGCTAATTCTACTTGCCCATAAAATAAGCTAACGGGGATCTCTTTTCCGTCAGGCCCCACAGGTCCGACCTCGGCCATGTGATTTGGGGCTGCCTTGGTATACCGCGTCTTCACCATGGCCCAGGCTTCTCTGGCACCCTGTCGGCAGGCTGATATCTTCCATAATCGGAAGCGCCGCCGTGCTCCCTTGAGCTTCTCCGCAAGCTCGGCAACGCCCTCTGGCAGGGAGACGGACGGCCACAAGGCCTGGGCAACACCCTGCATCACCTGTCGAACTTGTTCGTGCAGATGTGACAGCTCGGACAGAAGATCACCCGCAGACCCGGGCATTTCCTCCACGGGATGACCCGTCAGCATACCTATAGACATAACGTTGTTAGTCGGCTTCTTCGTACTCCTTTAAAAGGATTCGTTCAAGCACTTACTGAAAATGCCGCGCTGAAGCCGCTTATTCTCCTTCTCGGAGTCTGCAAGCTGGCCCCGAACGTCTTTTAGTTCCACGCTCAGCTTAATATTAGCATCTTGGAGATTGTTTTTCTCCCGCCTAACCTCAGTTAGCACGCGTTTGCCAGCCTCTAACTGTCGCATAACATGCTGGTCCTCCGGATTCTCTCTGGATTCATCTGCAACATCTGTTGTTAGATCTGCAGCCATGCCGCATGTTATATGGTAACCATCATTCTTTAAAGTAAATGTTACCACAGGTGACTTTTTGGTTCCTGCAATGCGGCCACACAGCCCGCAGTTGGGTCTTGCATTCCTCCAGCTCCTGTGACAGCCTAGTATTCTTCTCTGTAAGAACCTGCACAATAAAGATGATCCTTAAATCAGTTCTGCTAACTGTTTCAAGTCTCAGGGGCTACTGATACATATAAATCGTCAAATTTACTCACCCGTACATCCTTTACATTTTGATCCGTGGCTCTGGCTAGACCATCTTGAGCAGCACAAGGTACGCCTCTCCAGAATTGAAGGCGTCAAACGCCTCTGGTGAGAAACAAGCGTCACGGAGTACGGCCCGGCGGCGCCTATGATTCATGGCACTTTCCACTTCTGAGTTTGTAGCGGATAATCTATCTGCATCCTCTGTAGGGGGATTATCCGGCGCCTGCCCCATATCGGCTTCTGCCTCCATGTCCGGTCCTGGCGCCCGACTGGTGGAAGCGTGATTGGCAACATCACCGGACATATTCCGGCGAGCGTTTTTTCTGTTAAAGAAACACGGGCGTCATTACATTTTGAGAAAGACGACAACCACGGAGCGGGGTTTTTCTTATACCTTTGCGCCGGCGTCTCTGTCCTGACCGCCTTCCTTTTTGGCCTACCCAGCCTCGGTGCCTCTTGTTGGCGAGTTGCTGCGGGTTCGGCAGGGCGTCCCGAATGCCTTCCCTGTAAAAGATGCCATGTGTATATGGTGGGTGAAGTGCCTAAAAGGGGATCCTAGTTTGGGAGTTGGGATTTTTGGTTTTTCTTACTTGCGATGTAGGGAGCAGTCCGGGATAGTCGGCCGTAATGGCCACCATGGCATCGTCGCAGCTTAACGGATAGAACTGCCGGTCTATTAGCTCCACAAATATAACCGGATCTTCTTCAAGTCTGGAGTCAAGGGCCCGGTCAGGGTCCTCTGGTTGTGGAGAAGGGCTGCTGACCTCCTTTATGGCTTTTCGCAGTTCCTGCCGCAAAGTGGCAAGGTGAATACTTACGACAAAGAATGCGGGAAAAATGGGAGCAGGGAGATATAACTTACCCAGCTTGGAGGATTGTACATGGAGAATCCATCCCGTGGCTTGATGCGGGTGAACTCCTCTTCCTCACCCTTGAACAATTCGGACAGAATTTTTGCTAAAGCGGCAGCATTGTCCGGACCCTTACACCCGCAACGGGTGGCGTCATCCGCCCCGTTATAACACCACAAGGGGTGCCCACGGTATTTAAGTGGTTACACTCCCCGCATTATGCAAACCGACATAACTTCGATTATTGTCAATCCTGATTGAGCCAGTGCTTTGATCCGGTTCATCAGATAGAGGACTTCTCCTGTTGTCTTCCGCCTGGGGGCTCCGTGGGCGCCAACTTCGGCGCTTCTTCAGAGGAGCATTGTTGAACTCAGGAAGACCCCGCCGAACAGGGTCCGGAAGGGGAACGTCCTCCATATAAAACCATTCTGAAGGCCAGTCTTCGGATGACTTCTTCGGGGTACCGGACAGGTATCCGGAATCGGCGATGCACCATATTTCGGCTCCGCCCACTTGATAAAGTGATCTCCTCTGTATGCGAGGGACAAGGCAAAATAGCCTTTTCCACAGCTCGAAGTGAGCCTCGCAGCCCAGAAACAACTCGCAGAGAGCAACATAGCCGGCGATATGTAGAATGGAGGCAGGGGTGAGATTGTGTAATTGGAGGCCGTAGAACTCCAGGAGCCCACAGAGAAACAGATGAATTGGAAATCCGAGTCCCCTTAGTAAATAAGGAACAAGGCAAACCCGTCCCCCCATGGAGGGACAGGGAAGGCTCTCCGCTTGCTCCCCGCCATTGTAGGTGGCAAACCCGGCTTGAACGGGCACCATATACGCCGGAGGGAGAAATCCCTTAGTCTGCAGTTCGACTAATCGACTGTGCGGGACGGAACACCTCTCCCAATCACTGGGCTTAGGGCTACGGGGGTGGGAGGAGGAGCTGCGGAGGTCGGCCATGCTGGAATGGATCTTTCCGAAATGCGCTCTGATGGATTCTCGCTAGGGGAGGATGGTATGGATTGGATCTAAGAATCCCATCCCTTTAATAGACAATTTATTTATCTGGCTAGGGGGGCGAATGTAAAAATTCCCTGGCGCCTCGTATTCATTCGACACGTGGGAGAAAGCCCTTATTGGGCACAGAAGCCAAGAGGTTCAACATTTATGGAGCAGGACACTGCTTACGAACACTTGAAAATTGGAGAAGAACCCGCCTTGCAATGCCGAAGACAACACTGCGCGCCGGACTCATCGTCATTGAAGCCGGGTTCGGGGGCTACTGAGGGAGTCCTGGGTTAGGGGGTCTCCGGACAGCCGGATTATATCCTTTAGCCGTACTGTTGGACTATGAAGATACAAGATTGAAGACTTCGTCTCGTGTCCGGATGGGACTCTACTTGGCGTGGAAGGCAAGCTTAGGCAATACGGATATGTATATCTCCTCCTTTGTAACCGACCTTGTGTAACCCTAGCCCCCTCCGGTGTCTATATAAACCGGAGGGTTTTAGTCCGTAGGACAACAGACAATCATACCATAGGCTAGCTTCTAGGGTTTAGCCTCTCTGATCTCGTGGTAGATCAACTCTTGTACTACCCATATCATCAATATTAATCAAGCAGGACGTAGGGTTTTACCTCCATCAAGAGGGCCCGAACCTGGGTAAAACATCGTGTCCCCTGCCTCCTGTTACCATTCGCCTTAGACGCACAGTTCGGGACCCCCTACCCAAGATCCGCCGGTTTTGACACCGACATGCTCCCCTGTGACGGAGGAGGCCATCCACTTGCCATGTGCTCCAGATACGGACATGGTTGGAGCATTTGTTGTGGACGGAAAGGGTTCAAGCTAGGGCGCTGGAGCTCGAGAGTAGTTGGGATGAGGAGGAAGAAGGCGTGGGGTAAAAAGGTGGATCCTTGTCTCTTTATAGTGGAAGTGAATATCAAGCGTCCCCCATGAGCCTTAAAACTCGCCTACTCCCCAGGAGTCATGCGGGTGGCATGATTGGATTACCCAAATCCGTATTGATGAGGATCCCGCAATAAGGGGACACGATGTCTGCTTTGATAAGATGTGTCAATGGGAGTTGCGCATTGAAACGCGAGGCGGGAGGCCCAAAACACGGTTTGAAATGATACCAGAGATAAGCGTGACATTTTGCCGGAAAAAGCCGTCGAGAGATATTTCTTATTTTTATGCCTTTATGGTTGGAGGGTTAACCTATTAAACAGATCCGGACATAGTTCTTGTTGATCAACTACTTTAAAGTATTCGGAGGAGGAACCCGCCTTGCAATGCCGAAGACAATCTGTGCGCCGGACACATCGTCAAAATTGAAGCCTGGTTCAGGGGCTACTGAGGGAGTCCTGGATTAGGGAGTCCTCGGGCGTCCAGACTATGCAACATGGGCTGGACTAATGGGCTGCAAAGATACAAGATAGAAGACTTCCCCCTGTGTCCGTATGGGACTCTCCTTTGCGTGGATGGCAAACTTGGCGTTCGGATATGAAGATTCCTTTCTCTATAAAACGACTCTGTACAAACCCTAGCCCCTCCTGTATCTATATAAACTGGAGGGCTTAGTCCGTAGAGGCGGTCATAATCATACATGCTAGACATCTAGGGTTTAGCTGTTATGATCTCGTGGTAGATCAATTATTGTAACCCCTATACTCATCAAAGTCAATCAAGAAGGACGTAGGGTTTTACCTCCATCAAGAGGTCCCGAACCTGGGTAAACATTGTGTCCCCTGCCTCCTGTTACTTTTGATCCTTAGACGCACAGTTCGGGACCCCCTACCCGAGATCCACCGGTTTTGACACCGACACCATATAGTTAATCTCGAGTACAAACAATACATATTCTGTAGCTTTCATCTGTGTTCTCCCTTTAGTTTTTGAGACCTTTTCCTGCTAGCTAACCCCAATCCTACTATTTATATCGTCTCCTGCAGGCACTCATTACATAAATCTAACTACTAGTTGTCCTCCATGCATGTCAGATATAATTGCACACACTGATTTATCCACAAGAATCTCACGGAGCAATGTAACGGCCAACAAACTTGACGTCAATGATACCCAATATGATGGAACATGTAAAGGCAGTTCTTCAGAAGACTTGCAAAAAGATGATGAATCCTATTCACCCCACAAGGTCCTTGCTCTAATTTGACCCGTGATATGTGTACATCATGCATATAATGTCCTGGAGTGCATCTACTCTATTGCAATGCCTTGTGCTTAGCCTGCTGATCATGCATGTAAATATGTCATGCCTTCCTATTTTTCAGTACCTATTCCATTCATGATAACATGTTTCAAATTCAAGTATTGTCATTCTACTCTATCGCAATGCCATCTGCTTAGTTTGGACATCATGCTTATGAATATCTTATGCATTGTTATTTATCAGTATGTACTTCATCTGTCTACCATACCATGTTTTTTACATTGAAGTGATGTTCTAGTGGTCCTGTGCATAATTTCTCGTCGTAATGGACTCAAATTATCTAATTGGTCCTACAGACATGTTTGAACTTTAGTGGGCCCATTAAGTTAATGGGCCGTTACGAGGCTGAAAGTTAATGGTCGGCCCTGTTACCTCCCGGGTCGTTAATAGGCCGACATCGAAGCGGGCAATAGGTGGGCCCATTTGATTTCACGGGCCGTTAACAGGCCGATACTAAGGTCGGGCTACATATGGCCCAACTATACTGTGGGCCTTTAGCAGGCTGAAAGAGACATCACGCTCGTACTGGACCATGAAGAGCATGGGCCGCTAAGAGGCTAAAAGTCAGGTTGTACTGTATATGGCCCAACTGTGTTGTGGGCCTTTAGCAGGCCAAAAGAGAAACCGGGCTGGTATTGGGCCATGAAGAGCATGGGCCGTTAAAAGGCCAAAACTCATGCCCGACTGCAAATGGCCTAGCTCATTTATGGGCCATCAACAGGCTGAAAGACACACCAGGCCAGAAATTGGCCCAACACTTAAATGGGTCGCTAAAAGGCCGAAAGATGTACATCCTGTAAATTGGCCCATCCCTTGAATGGGACGTTAACAGGCCGAAACCACATCGGGCCCATATTGAGCCCAAATATACAGCGGGTTGTTAACAGGTTCGAACTTACGATGGGGTGTCAAATCATTAATGGGTCAAATTGGCATATCTCGTATGGGCTGTGGGCTTAAATGGACCTAACACAAGTAGGCGTTATATGGGTCGGCCTGCTAATTTTTACTGGGATGTCCTTTTTCACCGGAATGGGCCACTGTTGGGTCGTGCCACTTGTTGACCTATCATAGGCGCCTCCTGTCCAATGAGTGGATAACATTTGTCCCAACGGTGAGCCAACACATGTTTCCTTCGGCCAATGAGAATTTTACACGTGGAAAATCCCCATTGGTCCGGGCTGTTAACGGGTTATCGGATCCGAAACCGGACCCGGTAGCTTAACGGCGACCCGTTACGGTGGATGCCACATGTCGGTTACCCTTGACGAAAGCACTTCCATGACGCGCCATTTATCGTCATGGAAGTGGACACTTCCGTGATGATAATTTTGGTAATGTCATGGAGCACTTCTATGACAGCACAGGTATGACTATCTTGATTCTGTCATAAAATCGTCATGGATGTACATGCATGAAAAAAAACGTGACCTACTGTGACAAACACGTATCATCACACAAGTGTATTTTTTGTAGTGTGAGCTACACCCGACCTCTTCATAGCCAGTGGCGGACCCAGGAAAAAATGGAGGGTGTGCACACTTTAAAAAAATCTGCCTAATCTAAGTGTCATATCATATATATAGCAAAAGAATAACACAAATAGCTCAATCAAGTCTCACAATATTATGTTTTAGAAAATAATTTCAAATTTGCTAAATTACAATACAAATAGTCTTACATAAAAGATACACAAGAATAACTTCGGTTTGCCCTCAACTGCAACCTGAAGGGACCGGGTGCAAGGCGAGCGGCCGAGGGGGGGGGGAAGCACGGGGAGCGGCGATGTTCGAAATGCAGACGAGCAGTCGAGACAGGTGCGCATGTGCGAAATGCAGACCGCCTGGATCGTTGGGAAGCGCTCTATGCAACTACTCAATTTTGTCATCATGGGTCGTCTTCCATTCAAGTCGGGCGATGATGGTGTGCATCTTTTGTTGTTCATCTAGCTTGTTACATTATTGCCTGCTAGTCTCTGTTCTAGTCATGAATTATTTACTGAAATTAATCATGAACTTGCCTAATATCTCAAAAAAAGTTGTCTCAAAAAATAACATGATAGATCGAAGAGTCCTATTTTTTTCATTTTTTGTGTTTGCAATCTACCCGAGTCACCGCTAGAGTTTTCGTCGAGTTGATCAATGGAATTGATCTTCTTAGAGGAAAGGCATCCGCCCGACTTTATAAATAAAGCCACCAGGCAGTGTTCCAGACAAACCATAACCAACAAACACGATCACGCCCCACCAAGGGCAGCATGAAGTCAAAAAAACACAAAGGTAAGAGGTACAAGGTACCCAGGCTAGCAACACAGCACGCAGACCGGAAAAGAATAGGATCAACTTAAAACGACATAGCCAACAACTAAGTAAAAGAGACATCAAAGCAATTACACAGCCGGCTCCTGCCTTGATAGGGAAGACGTCGAGGCCCGAATTTTGGAGAACAGAAGGTCAAAAGTGTCCCGGTCTTCCGTCTTAGTCAATGATCTCCACTGCTACAAGAATATGCAAGATTTAAATAAGCAGTCAGTAGGTTTAGCAGGAAAAACATGCTCGATGGTAAATTTGTTCCTGGTAGTCCACAAGGCCCAGCAAATTGCCCCCAGTCCGACCCAAAATAAATGCTTAGTGACCCCAACCAGGCCATTGCTGAGGATCCGAAGTTCAGAAAAAGAGGATGGTGCCCACGACCATGAAGCCATGATCTGACGCAACTCCAGACCAGCTTAGCCAAAGCACAATGGAAGAAAATATGGTTCGTGTCCTCTAGGGTGCCACAATGGGTACAGAACTCCGATCCCAAGCCATTACATTTACGAATTTGGTCAGCCACCGGGAGGCGACCTTTGAAGGCTTGCCAGAGGAAGATCTTCACTTTGGGGGGAACACGAGCCCTCCATATCTAGGTAAATCTGTTAGTGGGGGTACCACCAATAAGCTTAGAATATAAGTACTTAACAGAAAAACGACCAGAGGACGCATGGGGCCAGACCACCGTGCCAGCTGTCTACGAAAGCAAGGGGAAGAAGGCAGTAAGCCGCTGCCAGTCTTCCAACTCTGATGGGGACAACGAACGTCGGAAGGCAAGGTCCCAATTATTAGCCGAGAGCTCCGCGATGGAGATATTCTGGTTAGGGCAGTAGGAAAACAATGCAGGGAAGATAACAGAGAGAGGTGAATCTCCACACTACCAGTCAAGCCAAAACCGAACAGAAACACCATTTCCTACCACGAACTTGACGTTAGCCTGAAATAATGGGCGAACCTTGAGAAGATCTTTCCAAAACTACGAGCCTCCCAGAGGGGAAGCAAACATAGGGCTAGAAATAGGGAAGTATTTAGCTTTGAGAATAGAGAACCATAAGGTATTAGCACCTGTGGTCATAATTTTCCACCACCATTTGATCATGAGGCATCTATTCATAATAGGAGTGTTAATAATGCCCAACCCTCCAAGGTTCCTGAGCCTACATATTATCTTCCACTTAACCAATCTGTATTTGCATCTATTATCAGTCGAGTTTCGGAAGAAAGCACCCCGGTGCTTATCAAAACTAGTGTGCATACCGGTACATAAAAGATAAAAGCCCATGATAAACATTGGTAAGGAAGACAGACAAGCATTAATCAATGCCACTTTCCCAGCGTATGGTATCTGCCCCGCCAAGGGAGCATCCTATTACCAATCTTCGCCACTGTAGGGGCAAACTCTTTTGCATGCAAATTATCCCGGGAGATCGGGAGGCCCAAGTATTTGAAAGGAAAGGCTCCCAAGCTACTGTTGAGAAGCCGGGCCACCCGTAAGGCCTCCGATTCATCAACCCTGGTGACAATGACCTCGCTATTGGAGAAATTGATTTTCAGGCCCTAGAGAGCTTCAAAGCACATGAGAATGAACTTAAGGTGGCCATGCAGGAGTCGTTTAGATCAACCATAATGATCGTGTCATTTGCATATTGAAGGTGCGTGACCCCTTCCGGAATAAGGTGTGAGATGACCGGGGAAATGTGACTGTGAGAGGAAGCCCGGGAAAGGATACGAGATAGGGCATCAGCACCAAAGTTAAAGAGGATAGGAGACGCAGGATCACCTTTCCGTAGGCCCCGACCATTGGTGAAGAAGTTGCTGACCTGACCATTAACTGAAACCGCAGTGTCCCCCCCCCCTAGACCAACTGCATGATTCTGTGAACATATACCCCTTCAAAGCCCTTGACAAGAAGCACTTGCCTAAGGAACGGCCAGCTGACCGAATCATACGCCTTTTCAAAGTCCAGTTTCAAAATTACCAGCTTAGACTTACGAACTTTGAGATCATGGACAATCTCATCCAGACAAAGGGTCCCGTCTCAAATGAAACGCCCTTTGATAAACGCTGATTAGAAAGGGCTGATGGTTCTGTGACCTACAAGGGATAGACGAGTGGCAAAGCCTTTCACCGGGAATTTCGCAAAGTTGTTAATGAGGGCTATCGGCCTAAATTGGGAAATTAGCTTGGCCCCTTTTACTTTAGGGATAAGAGTAATGACAGCGTAATTAAGGCGAGAAATGTCCACTGTCCCAAGGTAAAAGCCTTGAATAATCTTACACACCAACCGACGAAGTTGAGGCCAGAACTTCTTGAAGAAAGGAATGGAGAAGCCATCAGGCCCAGAGGGAGCATTAGGATTAGCAGCATTAATAACGTCCCAAATCTCAGTCTCTGACAAAGGCAACATTAAGGAATCATTTTTAGCTCTCAAAATTATCGACAAACGTTCCATAAGGAGGGGGAAATGGCGAGGCCAGACTTCTGTTTACCAGATAGAAGGTAGGAGAAAAATTCAACCACATGTGCCATAATAAGAGATTGATTCGAGGTTCTGGCTCCATTAATGAGAAGGATGTCAATAGAGCATATCCTCCTTCTTCCATTAGCAATGGCAAAGAAGTACGTCATGGGGGAATCACCTTTAAGAGTCCAGTTCAAGGTACCTCGCTGACGCCAATATATCTCCACCTGCTGATGCAACTACATCAGAGCAGCCTCAAGAGCGTACCGGCCTGACCACTCCCCCTCCAAGAGGCCAACCCTGTCGGCCACAAGATCTAGACCAGCAATCTAGGCATGTAAGGCAGATTTAAAAGAAGGCGGAATGAAACGAACCAGAGATGCGGGGGGACAAATCCCTAGCCGCAGCATGGTGCTCTGCACGCACCGACACCAGCTCCCAAGAGTCCCGAACCCGGTGTCCCTTGCGAGCGGTAGAATTAGGCGAACGAATCGAAGGAGAGCGTGCCACTGGAGATGCCAACAAATGTCCTGAACCAGATGTCGAGCCCATGCCAGCATCCAGACGGCCGCACAACCCCGCCCTGGATTGCTTGGAGCCCGACGACACCCGACTCCTGGATGAAAATTTTCTGACGGAAGTTTTCTTCTTCTTGCTAGCGGGTGCCACATTAGGACGAGGGGGAGACAGAGGCAAGTCTTCAATCAAAGAGAAGGTAGGCGAGAGAGGGCGGGCCGACATATTGGAGCAGACTCCAGAGATCAGAGTACCCATGATTGTAGCCTTCCCCTGGGCATCGCCAGCAGCCGCCTCCTTCTGAGCAGGACCAACTGGCGCATTAGATTTGAATAGATCACGAACCTCTGGCTCCATGCCATCCCACTTGGGCTGGGTGAAGTGAGCATCAGTACCGCCACTAGGGTTTTGACCACCCTCTGAGCCATCATCCTTCTTATCCGATCTCGCAGATCCAGGGGGAGGAGGAGGTGGAGGGACCTCATGAGCCTCAGTCCCTACGACCCGAACTCGGAGGCGAACACCATCAAAAGATGGGAACACATCAATCACACCACGAGTGCACACTGGATCGACACACCAAACTTTAACACGAGAAGGACCAAGTTTATCCAGAGACTCAGAACACCGAAAGCCATCAGAAAAGGAACTGAGCGAAGACCTGCAGGCACATCATCGACCAAAACCCAGACCTCAGAGAGTAGACCCACCGCCTTGACACCATAGGCCGCGGCCTTGACATATGCCACAAGTTGATTGTGTGGGAGGGTAAAGCTAGTGCACGAAGCAATCATCCGTAGACATTCTTTGGAGAGGAACACCACCGCAAACTCAAACTCTGACAGCTGGTTAACTTGCCAATCCCAGCCACCCTCATCCCAGACCCGGAGGCCTTCCAACAAGACCCGAGGAGAGATCTTTTAGTCCTGAACAGTGAAGATGGCCACATTGGAGAGCGAGGGAGCCGCAGCGGCCAAGGGGACCTCACTGTCAAGGGTAAAGAAGGAGCACCCCGGGAGCCCTGTCCCGTAATGCACGAAAGCACCCCGGGAGTCAATAGTCAAATGTCCTTTAGATCGATGGATAAGGCAAAAGGGAGGGTTGAAGCATCTTGATTGGAAATGTCCTAGTTGGTGACAAGCAAAGCATGTGAGAGAGGAGGAGGGATTGGGTGCAGGAGTAGAATGACGAGGTAGGAGGAGGCGGAGGATGCGGGAGGATGCCCTCCCCAAGCCCAGTAGAGGAAGAGCCAGGCTCAGAGGCAGGGGGCGGCATGTTTTGAACTGGTCGGGGCAGAGAAGCTGCATGGTGGAGGACGAGCACCATAACCAGATCCAAAAGAACGAAGAGGCTGGCGAGGATTGGCCACCAGACCCCGAGGGGGAGGCGGACATGGGCTAGACGAGGTCGAGCCATCAGCACCACCCGACACCGCCACCTCCCACGGATCCGCTGGTGAAACCCCACTACCAGATCCAGACGTCGGAGGGCCAGATCCACCCAGAGACAGCGCCCGTTTGTCGCGCTGGAGCCACTCAGGCCCTGCCGCCCAAGCCTCACGGTCCTGAGCCACCTGCTCGTGGGCCACTTGGTCGGCCTCCAGCTTAGAGCGGAGGGAGGCCTCGTACTCCAGATCGACGCCCTCCACCGGCGAATCTTCGCGATGACACTTGCTACCGGATATCGCTTCGCTCTAGCTAGCTTCTACCGGGCTTATGTATGTTGATACGTCTCCAACGTATCTATAATTTAGGAAGTATTCATGTCATGTTTACAACAATTTTATATGGTTTTGGTACGATTTGCATGGAACTAACCCGGACTGACATTGTTTTAAGTAGAACTACCGTAGTGTTGTTTTTTGTGCAGGAATGAAAGTTCTCCAAAGGAGCTGAAACTTTTTGACGATTTTTTGGAACAAAAGAGACCCCTGAAGCTTTGTGGGAGGGTTAAAAGAGCCACGAGGAGGGCGCAACCCACCACGGCGCACCAGAGGGGCCTGGATTGCCCCGGTGGGTTGTGCTCACCTCGTGGACCATCTTTGCATGAAATCGATGCCAAAAATCCTATTAATCGAGGAACCATGAGAAATAACCCTAGATCAGAAGTTCCGCTACCGCAAGCCTCTGTAGCCATGAAAAACCAATCTAGGCCTTGTTCCGGCACCCTGCCAGAGAGGGAAATCATCATCGGTGGCCATCTTGATCATCCCTATGGCCACCATGATGAGGAGGGAGTAGTCCACCCTCAGGGCTGAGGGTTTGTACTACTAGATGTGTGTTTAATCTCTCTCTCTCTCTCGTGGTCTTGAGATGTCACGATCTTGATGTATCGCGGGCTTTGTTAATATAGTTGGATCATATGGTGTTTTCCCCTCTCTATCTTGTTGTGTATTGAGTTTTCCCTTTGAGATTTCCTTTTATTTGATTGAGTACTTTTATTGATTTGAGATCAGTTGATGTATGTCTTGCTATGAATACCCGTGGTGACAATGGGGTATCATATTGATTCACTTGATATGTGTTTTGGCACTCAACTCGCGGATTCCCGAGGTGACATTGGGGTAATCTATGCATAGGGGTTGATGCACGTTCTCGTCCTTCTTTCTCTAGTAGAAATCTTGGGGTACTCTTTGAAGTTCTTTATGTTGGATTGAGTATTATGAATCTGAAATGGTTTGATGCATATCGTATTATCAACTCACAGATACTTGCAGTGACATTGGAGTATCTGGGTGACATTAGAGTTGGTTGATGTGTATCATATGGTGTTATTTTATTACGAACTCTTGGTTAGATCGATCGGAAAGAATATCTTGGTGTTATTTTAGTACGAACTCTAGGATAGATTGATCGGAAAGAAAAGCTTTGAGGTGGTTTCGTACCCTACAAACAATTTCTTCTTATGTTCTCCGCTAGATAAGAACTTTGGAGTGATTCTTCATCGCACATTGAGGGATGGTTATATGATCCAATTAGATTAGCATTGTTGAGAGATTGCACTAGCGAAAGTATGGACCCTAGGCCTGATTTTCAAGCATTGCAATACCGTTTGTGCTCACTTTTGTTACTTGTTACCTTGCTGTTTTTTATTGTTCCTATTACAAAAATCAATATCTACTATCATTACTACACTTTTCTTACCATCTCTTTGCCGAACTAGTGCACCTATACAATTTACCTTTGTATTTGGTGTGCTGGGGACACAAGAGACTTATTATTATTTGGTTGCAGGGTTGTTTGAGAGATACCATCTTCATCTTACGCCTCCCACGGATTTATAAACCTTAGGTCATCCACTTGAGGGAAATTGCTACTGTCCTGCAAAACTCTGGGCTTGGAGGCCCAACACGAGTCTACAAGAACAAGTTGTGTAGCAGACTATTGGAAATATGCCCTAGAGGCAATAATAAATTGGTTATTATTATATTTCCTTGTTCATGATAGTTTTCTATTGTTCATGCTATAATTGTATAAACCGGAAACCGTAATACATGTGTGAATACATAGATCGTAATATGTCCCTAGTAAGCCTCTAGTTAACTAGCTCGTTGATCAATAGATGGTCATCGTTTCCTGACCATGTGTTGGGGATATAGCTACCAGGTATGACCCGCCCAGGAGGGGTCGGGTCAGCCCCAGTGGCGGGTCACGAAGGAAGCCTAGTAACATTCAAGGCGATAGTTTATTAAGGCTTATAGAAGGCCTAAGCCCAGAGGCGGCTTAAGACCCAATATTGTAAACCGCTGTATGTAAGGAAATACTTGTAAAGAAAGGCATATAAAAGAAGTCACCGAGCCGAACACGTTTTATGAGCCCGCCGGGACTTTGTAGGCCGCTAGGCGTCAACCCGTGTATATAAGGGGGCGACCTGGCGGCGGCTTAGGGAAAGAAACAAGAGATCGATAACCAAGCCGGTGGATTAGCCTCTTAGTGATCGAAACCCCAGCAATTCCAAACACAACTAGACGTAGGCTTTTACCTTCATCGTAAGGGGACAAACTAGTATAAAACCTCTCGTGTCCTTTGTCCTGATTAACCCCTTTAAGCTTCCTAGTAGCGATGGCCCTACGACTAAGTCCTTTTGTTAGGACATCTGCCGTGACAATTCCACGACAGTTGGGCCCACCGTGGGGCCAACGCATAGTGGATTTCAGTTCTTGAAGGGCAACTTCGAAGGTCTCAAGGGATACGTTGTGGGTCGGATAACCAAGAGTCGTCGTGGCAAGCTCTACATCGACGACGAAGGCTGGGGCCCCAAGGCCGGCTCAATTGAGTACGGGTACCGGGTCCCCTTCGGCGGGATTCATGTCTTCATTGGACGAATCGGCGAATCGGGCCCTGAGCCGGACGACTGCACCAACATAATCAAGACGGCTCAGCGCGTGAGGCCCGCCCGGGCCCGACCCGCCATGAGGCGTGACTTTGTGGGTTGCATCCATGGAGGTGAATACTCCGAAGGATCAGTGGATGGCGGTGAGACGGCCATCTGTTCTGACGCTATGTCATCAATAGGCGAGACGAATTCTTTGTATCAGCTGCAGGATGGCATGCTTGGGGGCTGTTCTGATGGCAGCAGTATTCCGGACCCCTTTGAGCCGCCAAATCGAATCGGGGTCTTCATGGTAGGCACTCAGCCCGGGAAGAACTCCATGGCTGCAGCAGCAACAACCACCGGGTCGGCAGCGGCCGGGTCAGGAGACCACGCGCGCCCCCCAGCTCTGATGCTAATGGACCTCACGGATGATCTGACGGCTCTATTGACTGCCGTGATAGAGCCGGAGGATAAAGTTCAGCATGACGCGGAGGTGGCACGCGTACGTGAAGAGATGGCACAGACCAAGGAAAATTTAGCAGCAGAAGAGGTCAGGATGGTCGCGGAGCGGACGGCTTTGGACGCTCGTGCTCAGCAGCTTCATGTGGAGACTTTCCGGCTCTCGGTGGATCTAAATGCGTCAAACAAGGTCATGAGGAGAAGGCATCAGAAAACTCAGTCACGTCTACCTCTGATGCTCGATCCTAGGAACCTTTTCCATACACCCGGGGCCGGTCCAAGTAACCCGCCGGAGGCAAATCGGATCACGACACTCGGAGCACCGGTTCAGCCGCGTGCCATGGAACCACCTCGCATGTATACCGCTCCGCCTCATTATACGCCAACACTACCGAGTCACTTCTCCAATCCTTTGGAAAACCTCATTGCTACGTCGGCTCATTTGGCAGCTCTCCCGATGGAAGGCGACTCTCCAATAGCAATCGAAACCCGAAGGGTGAGAGAACTTCTTCAGACGGCTCTGGCATAGCAGGATGCGTACTCTTACAGTCGAGACAGAATTCATCCAACCCCTCGCCCGAGCCGGAGCCCAAGCTATAGCAGGCATATGGACTCAGCTAATATGTCAAGCAACGCTCAACGCCGTAACCAACCGCGCAGGCATGAGCCGGTGCAGGCTGAAGCCCTTAACTTAGTGGATCAGGAGAGGATCCGACAAGAGGCTGAGCGGGCGGTTCAATTGGCAGCTGAGCAGGCAGCTCATCAAACTTTTCCGGCTTATCCAGCAACCTCTATTGAGGCTGGACTAGCCACAAGGACAGGAGGTGTTCCTTGCCTGGTGCCAGCTATACGTAATGGGCGCTTACCTAAGACTTCAAGGGGCCTTGTAAGGTGCCTAATTACACGGCCGACTTGCAGCCTGGGGCCTGGATTGAGAGTTATGAGATGGCGATGGAGCTGTTGGAAGTCAGCGATGCAGCAATGGCCAAGTACTTCACTATGGTGTTGGATGGAACGGCTCACACTTGGTTGAAAGGATTACCCCCCAATTCCATCGGCTCATGGGCGGAATTAAAAGCCCGGTTCATTCAGAACTTCAAGGACACATGCAAACAACCTATGTCAATCGTGGATCTGACTAATTGTAAGCAAGAGGAAGGTGAGTCCACAACCCATTGGGTGCGCTGGGTCAAGGAGATAATACATTCATCTGATAAGATGGATGCCGGCTCGGCAGTCTTAATGTTGGAGAAGAATTGCCGTTTTGAACCTCTAAAGCAGAAGCTGGGGCAGCTCAAGCGTGACTGCAATGACATGGGCCAATTGATGGCGGCTCTGGTCAAGTATGTTGATTCTGACAGCACCAAGGATCCCATGTCTGATGAGGAAAAACAGGGAAGGGAAATAAGAACGGCAATGGCAAGGGTCACCAGCATAACCCGGCAAATCAAGGAGGTAATAAACGTAAGGTTGACGAATTTATGGCTAACACCAATGCATAGGGCAACAATCAATAGCGCAAGGGTAGGCAACCCCCTCGGTCAGGCGGGTCAGGTCCCACCCTTGAGGAACTATTGAATGAACCTTGTCCAAGACACGGCACCCGAGAGAAGCCAGCCACCCATTTGTGGAAGAACTGTACAATCATGAAGGCATTTAAAAATTCAAATGCATTTGATGGAAGTCACGGGCCTGGCGGGGGTTCAGGTGGAGGTGGCTTTCATGGCCCGGGAGCCGGTTCAGGTGGAGGCGGTTTTCACGGTCAGGGCCATATGGGTAACTACGGAGGTTATAATCCACAACCCGGCCAAGGTAATCAGCAGCAACAGTCCGGATATCAGAGCAACCCAAAATAGTTGAATAGTGGGCAATACCATGTATTTACCACTAGTTTATGCAAGAGGGACCAGAAGCTTCATAAGAGGGTTGTCAATGCCGTTGAGCCGGCGATTCCATGCTATTTAAGGTGGTCAGAATAGCCTATTGTGTGGAGCAGAGAAGATCATCCTCCCCGGGTTGATAATCCGGGTCACTTAGCCTTGGTAGTGGCGCCTCAGGTTGGTGGATATAAATTTACTAAAGTGCTCATGGATGGAGGCAGTAGCATCAACATCCTCTACTATGAGACGTTCCGTCGGATGGGGTTGATTGATAAGAGTCTTAAGCAATCCAACATTGTTTTTCACGGTGTTGTACCTGGCAAGTCAGCATACCCAGTTGGTAAGATTGAACTAGAAGTAGCCTTTGGGGATGAATATGATTCCAGAGCGGAGAAGTTAACTTTTGAGGTGGTTAAGATCAAAAGCCCATATCATGCTCTGTTTGGACGGCCGGCTTACGCCAAGTTCATGGCTCGGCCGTGTTATGTATATCTGTAGCTCAAGATGTTGGGATATAAGGGTACCATTACAGTACGTGGAAGCCGGAAAATAGCCCTGGAGTGTGAATAAGGAGATGCTGCATATGCTGAGTCTGTTTGTGCAATAGAGGAGTTAAAGTTTTATAAAGATAATGTTGACCTGGCAGACATGACGTCTTTAAAGAAGCCAACAATAAAACATGAACTGGTGTTGAAATTCGAGTCAGCTGATGACACCAAGACGGTTGATTTTGTGCCTGGCGACTCATCCAAGCAGTTCATCATTAGTGCCAACTTGGATCCAAAATAGGAAAGCACGCTCATCGAGTTCATCCATAAGAACCGGGACATCTTTGCATGGAAACCTTATGACATGCCGGGCGTCCCGAGAGAACTCGCTGAGCACACTCTTAATATTGATCCGAAGTTTAAGCCGGTCAGGCAGTTTCTCCGACAGTTTAACAAGGAAAGGTGCAATGCCATTGGAGAAGAGGTGGCCCGGCTCTTGGCGGCCGGGTTCATTGTGGAAGTTTTTCACCCAGAGTGGTTGGCTAACCCGGTGCTTGTACTCAAGAAGAACGGCACCTAGCGTATGTGTGCGGATTATACTAATTTAAACAAAGCTTGTCCGGCTGACCCTTTTGCTCTCCCTCGTATTGATCAGATCATTGATGCTAGGGCGGGTTGCATGCGTTTGAGTTTTCTGGATGCTTATTCAGGTTATCATCAGATCAAGATGGCAGTCAAGGACCAGGAGAAGACAGCTTTCATCACTCCGTTTGGAGCCTTCTGCTATGTGTCTATGCCTTTTGGGCTTAAGAGTGCCTAGGCAACTTATCAACGATGTATGCAGAATTGCCTTCACAATCAGATTGGGCGTAATGTTCATTCTTATGTGGATGATATAGTGGTGAAGTCCAGAAAAGAGGAAACCTTGGTAACAGATATGAAGGAGACCTTTGATAACCTCCGGGTCTATAAGATGATGCTTAACCCGGCCAAGTGTGTTTTTGGAGTCCCAGCTGGCAAACTCTTGGGTTTTTTGGTCTCCAGCCGAAGTATTGAAGCTAACCCGGAGAAAATTAAGGCAATCACATCCCTGGCCAAACCAACATGCATCAACGACGTTCAACAGCTAGTGGGTCGTGTTGCTGCTCTGAGCCGGTTCATAAGCCGGTTAGGGGAGAAGGCGATGCCTTTCTCAGATGATGAAAAAGATGGATGACTTTGTTTGGAGTGAAGCTACAAATTCTGCCTTTGAGGATCTGAAGAAACAGCTTGCTGAGCCACCGGTTCTTGCTACTCCGGTTGAGAAAGAGATGCTATTGTTATATCTAGCCGCTAACTCACGAGCTGTTAGTGTGGCGATTGTGGTGGAACACAAGGAGGCTGGCAAGGAACATCCGGTCCAACGGCCAGTTTACTACATTAGTGAGGTGTTGATTAAATCTAAACAAAGATATCCATATTGGCAGAAGCTCGTGTATGCGGTGTTCATGGCAAGCCAGAAGCTCAAACATTACTTTCAGGGTCACCCAATCAATATGGTTAGCTTTGCCCCTTTGGGAGACATCATTCAAAATAGAGAAGCTACTGGACGAGTCGCCAAGTGGGCCATTGAACTTGGGTCTCATGGGCTGAAGTATGTACCACGTACTGCGATCAAATCTCAAGCGCTAGTTGACTTTATTAATGACTGGACAGAGATGCAGATGCCAGAGGAGAAACCAGACAACACATATTGGACGATTTATTTTGATGGGTCCAGACATTTGGAGGGCTCGAGGCCTGGAGTTGTGTTAACTTCCCCTCGAGGTGACAAATTTTGTTATGTGTTGCGATTGATGTTTCCTTGTACTAACAACGCAATAGAATATGAAGCCTTGCTCCATGGTCTTCGAATGGTGAAAGAAATGAGTCTAAGCCGGGTCCGGTGCCTTGGCGATTCAGATTTGGTGGCTCAACAGGTGTCGGGCAAGTGGGATTCCAAGGACCCTCTCATGGCGGCTTATTGCCGAGAAGTCGATGCTGTTGCAGGAAATTTTAAGGGTTATCAGGTGGAACACATTGACCATAGGAAGAACGAAGCGGGCGATGCTTTAAGCCGGTTGGGATCTCAGCGTAAGCCGGTGCCACCTAACACCTTTTTGGATGTTTTGCATAACCCGTCTGTTAAGTTACCTACAGAGGAAGATTTAGCTGTTCCTGACCCGGAGGCACAATTGGTGGCGGCTCTTCATGTCATCCCAGATTGGACTGTACTGTTCTTGGCTTACATGACCTGTGGCGAGTTGCCAGAGGATGAGACCCTAGCCCGACAGATAACTCGGCGGTCCAAATCAATGACGATTTCTGACGGAGAGTTATACCATCGCAGCATCACTGGAGCGTTTCGGCGGTGTGTTTCTCCTGAAGAAGGCCAAGAAATACTTCGTGAGATCCATGAAGGGGATTGTGGTCATCACGCCGGGTCAAAGTCTCTTGTGGCCAAAGCCTTTCATCATGGTTTTTACTGGTTGACGGCTCACGCTAATGCAGAAGATCTGGACACTAGGTGTGATGGATGTCCAAAATTTGCACGACGAGCGCATGTGCCGGCTGAAGAGTTGCGGATGATTCCAATCACTTGTCCGTTTGCGGTCTGGGGCTTGACATGGTTGGACCTTTCAAAAGGTCTAAGGATAAAAAGACACATCTTTTAGTGGCAGATGACAAATTCACAAAGTGGGTTGAGGCAGAGCCAGTGAGTAAGTGTGATGCAGCCACAGCGGTTCAGTTCATGAAAAAGGTGATCTTTTGCTTTTGCTTTCCACACAGCATTATCACTGACAATGGCACTAATTTATCCTAAGGAGCTATGGAGGAGTTTTGTCAATGTGAGCATATCCGGCTTGATGTTTCTTCTGTAGCTCACCCTCAATCTAATGGGCAAGCTGAGAGAGCAAATCAGGAAATCTTAAAAGGTCTCAAACCCCGGCTCATGGTTCCCTTACAACAGACACCGGGTTGTTGGGTAGAGGAGTTACCCTTGGTACTGTGGAGTATCAACACCACTCCTAACGGGTCCACGGGCTATACACCCTTCTTCATGGTTTATGGAGCGGAAGCGGTGTTGCCTAGTGACATTCGTCATGACTCGCTTTGTGTGGCGGCTTATGTTGAAGCTAATAACAAACAAGCCAGAAAGGATGCACTTGACTTGTTAGATGAGGAGAGAGACTTAGCAGCGGCTTGATCAGCAATTTATCAACAGGACCTATGCCATTATCACAGTCGTCGAGTTAAGTCCAGGACTTCTCAAGAAGGTGACCTGGTGCTCCGGCTCATCCAGGATCTGTCAGATGCACACAAGCTATCCCCACCTTGGGAAGGACCCTTTGTGGTCAGCAAGAACTTAAACAATGGGTCATATTACCTCATTGACATTCGAGAGCACAAAGACTCACATAAGTCGGAGGAAGAGACCCGTCGGCCGTGGAACATTGCTCAACTTCGGCCATACTACACCTGAGCCACTGGCTCTCGTCATGTACATACTTTGACGTTGTATATACTATGATAAGTAATAAAGCAGGACCTCTATCCTTTTCCCTTTCAAAGATTATATATCTTTACTCTTTTTACTATTAAAATGACTATTAAGGAGCTGATCATATCTGAATCAAGTCTAACCTTTTTGGTCCGGCTTATGATCGTATTCGAATCTAGCTGTAAACCTCATGATCACTTGGGGGCTTCCTGTTCAAACATAGGTCGTATTCGAACCAGAGAGAACATAGTTGCCGTAACCCTCTTGATCGGCTCAAAGCCAAACTCACTAGGGGGATTCTTGATCGTATCCGAATCATAGCTTAACCCCTTTTGGGTCCGACTTGGATCGTATTTGAATCAGGGTCGTTAAAAACCTCTCAAGGTCATTTGGGGGCTTCCTGTTCAAACATAGGTCATATTAGAACCAAAGAGAACATAGCTGTCGGTACCCTCTTGATCGGCGCAACGCCAAAGCCACTGGGGGCTATATGATCGTATTCGAATCTTAGCTTAACACCTTTGGTCCGGTTTACTGATCGTATTCGAATCAGAAACCCCCAACTTTCAGTTACAAAGTTAATTTATATTGCAAACTGCTTTTTTTTGCTTTCCTTGTCTTTTGTTGTCTCAATTTTAAATGATCAGCACGGTCTTTTCACCGGCTTGACTATTTGACAATAAGCTGCCCAGGCATGATGATCATCAGGCATGAAGAAGCATTGACTTCTCAAAAATGGATTGGATCATCAACCTCATCACCCGGGTCAAACAAACCGGTGGTCGAGAGGTAAAAAATACAGGTATGACTGTTATTTATTAACAGTTGTTTTTGTGTTAATCAAAGGTTGTTTCAACCTTGTTTATTTTCGCGCATGCTTTCTGTTTCTTCTACTATGATAAACCATTGGTTATATACCGGGTGTTATGACCCGTTCGGTGCTAAACTGCCAAGCCTGTTTTTTCCTTTTCTACAGGAACAGAGCCGAAATATTACAGAGAACCAGAAATGTGACACATATATTGGCATCAAGAAGCAAAGAGTCACACACGGCATCTTATGCACGATGGCATAGGCAAAGTATGCGGTTGTTTCAAGCTAAATCTATTACAAGGGTCTAAAGAGCCCACGAAGATGGTTCTCACTCTTCCCTCGCTGGTTCACCTCCTTCTGCTGATTGGAAGCTGGGTTTTGACCAGTCAAAACCGTTCATGGCAATGAACTATGCTTCTTCGTCAATCAGGCCTGCTGGATCAACTTCCGAAGCAAATGTATGTTGACGAACCGGCGGGATTAGATCTGTCACCTTGTACGAGGGAGTTGTCATCTTCTTATTCTCCAAATCAAAACACGGCTGATATTTGTCAATATTGGTTTCATCTCCAAGAATGGTAGCCTGAGGTCGAACTCCTCTCACACAAGCAACGAAGTCATCCTGCTCAAATGGAGACCCGTCTTCCTTCACGGTAGGGTACACCCTAGCTACATCCGCCGGGTCTAGATCTAGCACCCAGGCTTTGGAGCGGCTATGGGCAGTCAAGGCTCCAGCTCTGGCATAGGATCGTTTGACTTCTTGGAACCTGGCGGGTAAGATTGACAACTTTCTCAAGACATCACTGAGCCGGTTGGGTCCTTGATTGGCAGGAGAGATAGCAACAAGTGCTCATTGAGCGCCAATGTACAACTACTCCACTAGGGTATAGACCGCCTTCAGTTTAGTCACATTATCTTGACTCAGATTCTTGCTTCGCGGGTGAGGGAGTCCTAGATTAGGGGGTCTCCGGACAGCCGGACTATCTCCATTGGCCGGACTGTTAGACTATGAAGATACAAGATTGAAGACTTCGTCTCGTGTTCGGATGGGACTCTACTTGGCATGGAAGGCAAGCTAGGCAATACGGATATGGATATCTCCTCCTTTGTAACCGACCTTGTGTAACCCTAACCCTCTCCGGTGTCTATATAAACCGAAGGGTTTTAGTCCGTAGGACAACAACCACAACATACAATCATACCATAGGCTAGCTTCTAGGGTTTAGCCTCTCTGACCTCGTGGTAGATCTACTCTTGTACTACCCATATCATCAATATCAATCAAGCAGGACGTAGGGTTTTACCTCCATCAAGAGGGCCCGAACCTGGGTAAAACATCGTGTCCCCTGCCTCCTGTTACCATCCGGCCTAGACGCATAGTTCGGGACCCCCTACCCGAGATCCGCCGGTTTTGACACCGACATTGGTGCTTTCATTGAGATTTCCTCTGTGTCGCCGCTGTTAGGCCTGATGGCTCCTACTATCATCGATAGCGATGCGGTCCAGGGTGAGACTTTTCTCCCCGGACAGATCTTCGTATTCGGCGGCTTTGCGCTGTGGGCTAATTCGCTTGGCCATCTGGAGCAGATTGAAAGCTACGCCCCTGGCCGTCAGGTTAGATTTGGAAGTTTTAACTACACGGCCGACATCCGCGAAGACTTGATCTTCGACGGATTCGAGCCACAGCCGGGCGCGCTGCAATGTCGCGATGGGTATGACCTAGCTCTGCCGCCAAACAGTACCCCAGAGGCTGCGCCCGCATCAGCTCCGACCCTTAGCTCGGAGCTAACTACGCCAGTCAAGGACGAGTGGTTAGACACCGCCTCAGGGGCTGCAGTCTCAACGGTGATCGAGCCGAACACCAGCCTAACCCTCTGCGCAGCCCGTGACTCCAAGGTGCCGGACTCTTTTCCGGACTCCGAACCATCCGCACCCCTGCCAATCAAATCCTATTGGGCGCCGATCATGGAATTCACCGCCGCAGATATCTTTCAGCACTCGCCCTTCGGCGACATTCTGAATTCACTAAGGTCTCTCTCTTTGTCAGGAGAGCCCTGGCCGGATTATGGCCAACAGGATTGGGATGCGGACGACAAAGAAATTCAACGCCCACCCACCACCCACTTCATAGACACTGTCGATGATTTAACCGACATGCTCAACTTCGACTCCGAAGACATCGACGGTATGGACGACGATGTAGGAGACGAACATGAACTAGCACCCATAGGGCACTGGAAAGCCACCTCGTCATATGACATATACATGGTGGATACACCCAAAGAAGGCAATGGCGACGGGAAAGCGGAGGATGACCCCTCCAAGAAGCAACCCAAACGCCG
Source organism: Triticum aestivum (assembly GCF_018294505.1). Taxonomy (NCBI): domain Eukaryota; kingdom Viridiplantae; phylum Streptophyta; class Magnoliopsida; order Poales; family Poaceae; genus Triticum; species Triticum aestivum. The sequence continues at coordinate 451,354,033 of NC_057812.1, read as the reverse complement.
ACGTCAGCGGCGCCGCTCTAAGTCCCGCCAAAGCAAAAGTGGTGATACCGGCACAGGAGATAATAACACTCCGGATAGTGCTGAAGAAAACAACAAACCCCTCCAGCAAGATTTAGAGAAGGAGGATGGAGGAGCCAACTCTGCTGAGAGAGCGGCAGACGGAGAGGAGGAGGATGACAATCACATGCCCCCTCCGAAGATGAGGCAAGCCTCGACGACGATGAATTCGCCGTACCAGAGGATCCCGTCCAACAAGAGCGCTTCAAGCGCCGGCTTATGGCCACGGCAAATAGCCTGAAGAAAAAGCAGCAGCAGCTTCAAGCTGATCAAGATCTGCTAGCTGACAAATGGACTGAAGTCCTCGCGGCCGAGGAATATAAACTCGAGTGCCCCTCCAAGAGTTACCCAAGGCGCAGGTTACTACCCCGACTGGAGGAAGAAACGTATGATACGGCTGATCGGCCACCTCGTGGCCGCGATAGAGAGGCATTCCAGCCAAAAGCTCAGACGCCACCCCAACGCCATTCAAATAAAAAGGCATGGGGAGATACGCCAGGCCTACGAGACATATTGGAGGACAAGGCAAAGCATTCCCGATCGATCTACGGATCACGAGGGCGCACCACTCTGCGAGACGACAAACGTCACGCCGGATAGAGTAAAAGCAAATCCGGCCGGGCCAAACACAGCAGGCAAGACCCATTCAAGCTGCGTCGCGATATAGCCCAATACAGAGGCGCCGCACACCCCTTATGCTTCACAAACGAAGTAATGGAACATCAATTCCCAGAAGGTTTCAAACCTGTAAATATTGAATCATACGACGGCACAACAGATCCCACAGTATGGATTGAGGAGTTCCTCCTCCACATCCACATGGCCCGCGGCGATGACTTGCACGCCATCAAATTCCTCCCACTAAAGCTCAAAGGACCAGCGCGACATTGGCTTAACAGCTTGCCAGCGGACTCCATTAGCTGTTGGGAAGATCTGGAAGCCGCATTCCTCGACAACTTTCAGGGCACTTATGTGCGACCACCAGACGCCGATGATTTGAGCCACATAATTCAGCAGCCAGAAGAGTCGGCCAGGCAATTCTGGACTCGGTTCCTTACAAAGAAAAATCAAATCGTCGATTGTCCGGATGCGGAGGCCTTAGCGGCTTTCAAGCACAACATCCGAGACGAGTGGCTAGCCCGGCACCTTGGTCAGGAAAAGCCGAAATCTATGGCAGCTCTCACGACGCTCATGACCCGCTTTTGTGCGGGAGAAGACAGCTGGCTGGCTCGCAGTAATAACATATCAAAGAACCATGGTACCTCAGATACCAAGGACGGCAATAGCAGGTCACGTCGCAACAAGCATAAGCGCCGCATTAACAGCGAAAATACTGAGGATACGGCAGTCAATGCCGGATTCAAAGGCTCTAAACCCGGTCAGCGGAAAAAGCCATTCAAACAAAGTACGCCGGGTCCGTCCAGCTTGGACCGTATACTCGATCGCTCGTGTCAAATACACGGCACCCCAGACAAGCCAGCCAATCACACCAACAGGGATTGTTGGGTGTTCAAGCAGGCCGGCAAGTTAATTGCCGAAAACAAGGACAAGGGGCCGCATAGCGATGACGAGGAGGAGCCCCGGCAGCCGCACACTGGAGGACAGAAGAGGTTTCCCCCGCAAGTGCGGACGGTGAACATGATATACGCAACCCACATCCCCAAGAGGGAGCGGAAGCGTGCGCTCAGGGACGTATATGCGTTGGAGCCAGTCGCCCCAAAGTTCAACCCTTGGTCCTCCTGTCCGATCACCTTCGATCGCAGGGACCACCCCACTAGTATCCGTCATGGCGGATTCACCGCACTGGTCCTAGACCCAATCATCGACAGATTTCACCTCACTCGACTCCTTATGGACGGCGGCAGCAGCCTGAACCTGCTTTATCAGGACACAATGTGCAAAATGGGTATAGACCCCTCAAGGATCAAACCCACAAAAACGACCTTTAAGGGCGTCATTCCAGGTGTAGAGGCCCATTGCACAGGCTCAATTACACTGGAAGTGGTCTTCGGATGCCCGGATAACTTCTGAAGCAAAGAGTTAATCTTCGATATAGTCCCGTTCCGCAGTGGTTATCACGCGCTACTCGGGCGAACCGCATTTGCTAGATTCAATGAGGTACCGCATTATGCATACCTCAAGCTCAAGATGCCAGGACCTTGCGGAGTTATTACAGTCAACGGAAACACAGAGCGCTCTCTCTGAACAAAGGAGCACACCGCAGCCCTCGCAGCAGAAACGCAAAGCAGCCTCTCAAGGCAATCAACCAGTTCGGCGCTTCACAGCCCGGACACCTTCAAGCGCACTCGGGGCAATCGGAAAATAGACCGCCTGGCGCGATCTGAGCTCGCGTAGCAATACGGCGGCCACCCCAATCCCAACCCAGCGGCAGCACTCGTGCCGCGCGTACATAATTATGCATTAAAAATACCATGGGCACAGGTGGGGAGGGGGGCACAACTGCGGCACGCCCCAAGACGCGGCCTAAACCGCACTAGGGGCTTCCCGTTCGGTTATTTTTCTTTTTCTTTCAAGACCTTAATCTCTGGAAACACTGTCCGGCAGCACTATTGCCGAACACATGATGCAGCAACCGAGGAGGCAGATAGCTACGTTATACCACGGAATTCCCAGGTTGATTACAGTAACGAGTGAAATATTCAATTTAATATCATTCCTCAGCTTGCCCTTGGAAGGGACATAGTCCTACTCTTTGCTTATCGCACTATCTGTATCACTCTGCTTTAACGCAATTTTTTAATAAACAATGCATGACATTACGACTATTATTGCATTCTTGTTATATATATATATATCTGTGTGTGTGTGTTCATTAATGATGCCTTGCAACCGTACACTATGGTACGGCCAATACACCAGGGGCTTACATACCCCACAATGCGGTGTGAAAAGTTCGAACACTTTCACAAGTGCGGCACCACGAACTTATAGCATTATATGCATCAGCTCTGAATCATGTCTTTGGTCAAATGTTGGGTTTGCCTGGCTCCTATGTTTTGGTACCTTACGTTCCGCTCTATCGGCTAAGGTAGCGCTAGGAGAACTACTGCTATTGTGCCCCGGTTCTGCTGGGCTTAGCACCTCAGTAGAGAAAGCTAAAACTGACTGTCATGATAAGGCGAGAGACTGGTCGCTGTTCGGCGAGGTTTTTCGAGTCCCTAAAGACTTATGCCGCTTAGGGCGAGGGGCCGGCCCTGTCCGGCTTACAGGCGTGTATCGCGCCCCGAATTCGGCCTTCCGAATACCAGGGGCTTCGCCGAAATTTAAAATTATAGAATTCTATGGCTAAGTGAGAGTGATAAAGCATTATTAGTCCGGTTGCCTTGTTCGTTGTGCTGAGCACCTCCCTCGAAGGACCCAAATATGGGAACAAGAGTGCTCAGGTTTATCCCGAACACCCCAGCACTCGTGGCATGGGGGCAGAAGCCGAGGACTAGCCATCTCTCAGATTGGATAAACGGCCAAACAGAAGGTAATATTTTAAATTCAACAAGCGTTGCATAGCGCATATGAAACAAGTTTTCATACATACAGGATAAAACGAGCAAGTCTCATTCAAATATTACATCTTTTGAACACTCATCCGCGATGAGACGGGCACCCGGCAGAACACCCTCGTAGTACATCTCGGGGTGGCGGTGCTCCTTGCGCTCCGGCGGCCCCTCCTTGATCAGCTTCACGGCGTCTAGCTTGACCCACTGCAATTTCACACGGGCGAAAGCCCGGCGTGCACCTTCAATGCAGACAGATCGCTTGACAACCTCCAGCCACGGGCAGGCATCCACAAGCCGCCTCACCAGGCCAAAGAAGTTGTTCGGAAGGGCATCGCCAGGCCACAGCCGGATAATAAAAGCTCTTCATGGCCCGATCGGCCGCCTTATGTAGCTCGACCATCTGCTTCAGCTGGTCGCTCATTTGCACCGGGTGTTTGGCCTCAGCATACTGAGACCAGAACAACTTCTTCGTTGAGCTTCCATCCTTGGCCTGGTAAAATTGTGCGGCATCTAACACACTGCGGGGCAGATCTGCGAATGCTCTTGGAGAGCTCCGGATTCGGGTAAGTAATCGGTAATTTACTTTTACATGCTTGCTTTGCATATAGAAAGCCTTACCCGCCGCTATCTTCTTCATCGTGTCGATTGTCGATCTCTTGGAGGGCCTTTTGGTCTTCGGCCTTGGCACTTTTTACACTCTCGACGGCCGCGGCATGCTCAGACTCCCGTGTCTTTGAGTCAAGCTCCAACGCCTCGTGCTTCGCCACGAGAGCCTGGAGCTCTTGCTGCACCTCGCCCACCCGAGCCTCGTGCTTCTCTCGCTCGGTGCGCTCCTTGGCCGCTTTATCTTCGGCCTTGGTTAGCGCTTGCTTCAGGGTCGCCACCTCGGTCGTGGCCCCTGGCAAACATACAATGATCCTGTCATTTTGCAATCGCGTCCTTTTTATATATACATATCTATAGAAAGGGGTATTACTTACCCTTGTTCTCCTCGAGCTGCCTCTTGGCAAGGCCGAGCTCTTTCCTGGACCCCTCGAGGTCCTGCTTCAGTACGGCGACCTCCGCAGTCAGTGCGGCGGACGCCAGCAGCGAAGCCTGCATATGCATATTGACATACTTATATTAGACTCCTGCGATATTATTTGATCCTCTGTTCGGCTTTTCTTTGTGAACACCGAACAAAGCATCAGGGGCTACTGTCTATGCGGTAATATTTCTACTACATTTTAAAACACTTACCTCAAAGCCTGTTAGAAGGCTGGCACAGGCTTCAGTCAATCCGCTCTTGGCGGACTGAACCTTCTGGATCACCGCACTCATGATAGTGCGGTGCTCCTCGTCGATGGAAGCGCTGCGAAGCGCTTCCAGCAGATTGTCCGGTGCCTCTGGATGGACAGAGGTCACCGGCACAGGCGTCTTGCCCCTCTTAGAAGGAGGCCGCCTGCCCGAGCCCGGAACCGCTGGAGGGTCCGGCGCGGTGTTCGGCTGAGGGCCGAACTCGGAGCTCTCGGGGGCCCCGTCCCCGCGGCTCCCGGAGTCCGGAAGGTCTCCTTGAGGCGCCTCCAGGACTGTCTCCCCTGACCCGGTGCCTCTTGAGACAGCACCTCGGCGTCGTCAGCAGGATGAGGGGAGGTGGCGGTCGGGACTGGATCGCTATCCATGTCCGACGAGCCCAGGGAGCCGTCCGATGATACATCGATGCTGGTTCGCGGCGGCCTGCATAATCATGTTCGGCGTTAGGGAAAGCAGTGCGACAAAGGAATGCTATGAGTTACTCTGGTATCTGAATACTTACGATCTACCCGGGGCTTGGCCCGGGGCAACCACTCGTCTTCGCCCTCGTCGGCGGCGGTGAAACTGTCCGGAAGGAGAGTCCTCCCCTTCTTGGACCCTTCGGCCTCCCCAGTTGGGGCGGCCTTCCTTTTCTTGTCTCCCCCGCCTGGAGGGGGAGCATCTTCTTCTTCCTCCTCGTCTTCAGGGGAAGAGTGTGCCGCAGAGTTATCGGACGATGAGTCCGATAACACCTGGCGTCGGGAACTCTTTCGGGTTCCCTTGGCCTTCTTGGTCTTCTCCGGCACCTTGTAAGGAGCCGGAGCCAGCATCTCCATCAGGAGAGCGCTCGCAGTGTCTTCGGGCAAAGGGGCCAGACAGTTAATCTGCCCTGACATCTCCACCCAGTCCTATCAAAGGCATGGAGATTAGACCCCGCACATAATTAAGCTAGGGAAAATAAATGTCCTACGGGACGTATTGAACTCACCGAATGCGCTAGACGCTTTGCGCTTAGTCCGTGGTCCTCGGCGAGAGAAGGGGGGACCTCGGCGCCCTTGAACAGCACCTTCCAGACGTCCTTGTGCGTTGTACCGAAGAGCTCGCTCAAAGTCTGGTGCTGGGCCGGGTCGAACTCCCACAAGGTAAAATCCCGTTGTTGACACGGGAGGATCCGGCGGATGAGCATAACTTGGACTATGTTGACAAGCTTGAGCTTCTTGCTCGCCATACTCCGGATACATTTCTGAGTCCATCCAGCTCCACCGATGAACCCCATGACAAGCCCTTCTCTTTCCAGGAAGTGAGCCGTGTTGGGAATCCGGATCGAAACTCAGGGGCTGCCGCCCATTTGGCGTCGCGTGGCTCGGTGATGTAGAACCACGCCGATTGCCATCCCTTTATTGTCTCCACGAAGGAGCCTTCGAGCCATATGACGTTGGGCATCTTGCCCACCATGGCTCCGCCGCATTCTGCTTGTTGGCATCGTACTACCTTCGGCATGATATTGAAGGTCTTTAACCACAGGCCGAAGTGGGACCAGATGCGGAGGAAAGCCTCACACACGACGATGAACGCCGAAATGTTGAGGATGAAGTTCAGGGCCAAATCATGAAAGTCCAGCCTATAGTAGAACATGAGACCACGGATGAATGGATGGAGGGGAAACCCTAGTCCGCGGAGGAAGTGGTGAAGGAAAACTACCCTCTCGTGAGGTTCCGGGGTAGGGACGATCTGCCCCACTGCGGGCAGCCGATGCATGATGTTCGCGGCTAAGTATCCGGCTCCGCAGCTTTTTGATGTCTCCCTCCATGACAGAGGAGACCATCCACCTGCCTCCCTCTCTAGACATGATTGGAGAAGGTCGAGGTGGGAAGTGCGGACTTGGGCGCTAGAGCTCGAGTGTGCGAAAACGGATGAGTAAGGGAGGAAGAAGGCGTGGATAGAAAGGTGAATCATTATCCCTTTATATGGGCGGACGAAACTAAGCGTCCCCACTTACCTGGTAAAACTCGCTTATCCCCCAAGCGCCGCAATTGATGGCGCAGTTGGGTTACCCACGCCCGTATTGATGAGAATCCCGTAATAAGGGGACACGATCTCTACTTTGACAAGACGTGTCGAAAAACTGCCTCGCGTTATGTGCGGGTCTGGTTAAAAGAAACGGTTCGAATAATCACCGGGCCATGACGTAACGTCATGCTACCAAAACAAGCTAGCAAATTAGATCTGCGAAAATATTATTCTCTCTACGGTGGAATGTGGAACTTATTTTGCAGGGTCGGACACTATCCTCGTATTCAAATTCTTCTGTGATGTCTTCGGAGAAGGAACCCGCCTTGCAATGCCGAAGACAATACTGCGCGCCGGACTCATCGTCATTGAAGCCTGGTTCAGGGGCTACTGAGGGAGTCCTGGATTAGGGGGTCTCCGGACAGCCGGACTATCTCCATTGGCCGGACTGTTAGACTATGAAGATACAAGATTGAAGACTTCGTCTCGTGTCCGGATGGGACTCTACTTGGCGTGGAAGGCAAGCTAGGCAATACGGATATGGATATCTCCTCCTTTGTAACCGACCTTGTGTAACCCTAACCCTCTCCGGTGTCTATATAAACCGAAGGGTTTTAGTCCGTAGGACAACAACCACAACATACAATCATACCATAGGCTAGCTTCTAGGGTTTAGCCTCTCTGATCTCGTGGTAGATCTACTCTTGTACTACCCATATCATCAATATCAATCAAGCAGGACGTAGGGTTTTACCTCCATCAAGAGGGCCCGAACTTGGGTAAAACATCGTGTCCCCTGCCTCCTGTTACCATTCGGCCTAGACACACAGTTCGGGACCCCCTACCCTAGATCCGCCGGTTTTGACACCGACAGCGGGCCTGCACATATTCTGTAAACAAGGGGTCAGCTGGCGGTTTATATTCCGGGTCAAAACAAGGTATAAAAGATCAGTACAGATGGCTTGCCAAAGATGGCGGAAACCATTTGAGAACCCGGTTCTTTAAACTGGTCAGCTCCGTGGTAACCTCTTCAAGAGCCGCTTCAGCTTTTTCAGCGCGTTGTGTCAGCAGCATCTTTTCTTCAGCCCAGGATTTCTTTTTGGCAGTCAAGCTGGTTTTTAGTTTTTCTGTCTCAGCTAGACTTAATTGAAGTTTAGAATCAGCAGACTTGATTTCTACCTCTTGACCCGCCAGCCGGGTCTTGGTGTCAGTTAATTGGGAACCCAATTCAGATAAGGCATTCTACAAAACATACACAGGTGTGTCAAGGTTTAAACTAAAAGTTCAAGATTCAAGTCTCAAGTACTTTGCACTGCAAAACCACTTGACACTTGGGGGCTAATGTATGCCAAAACAATTTCTTATGACTCTAATATATTTCAAGTCCCAAGTACCTTGCAAAGTAACAACACTTGGCACTTGGGGGCTAATGCATGATATTTAGAAAGTCTCTCAAGATTAAGCCGGATTACAATATTTGTTGGGTTTGGCACAAGACAGTTATGAAATTAAGTACCGGCTCATTTGTGATCAAGTGAACTGGCCCTTGGGGACTACAGGTGAAGTTTATACTACTTTATTGGACTTCAGAAAAATCTAAAGGTAAAGCTTTAGCCTATATCCTAAGTCTATAGATCATTCAAGTTTTATCATAATCTAAAGACTTGGGGGCTGGCAGAATATAAGTAAGCCGGAAGAGCATACCTCACACTTCAGCTGCAATTGCTTGACCATCTCGATTTCCGAGTCACGGCTGGAGTGCACATGACTGAGATAGCCGGACAGCACGTCATTGACATTGAGGTGGGTGTAATGGGAGACATCAAACCGCACATTCTGCTTCTCTAAAGCTTCTTGTTTAGCAGTGTGTCGAGCTAATACGGTGGGGTACCCTGTCTCAACAAACCGGCTACCAGTAACCAAGACGTCAGTGTGAGAAGTTGTTGGTGGGTTAGCTGAACTGGACGGTTCAGTTATAGCCGGGTTGAGAGTGGTCTCATCAGCTGACGGTTCAGGAGGGTCTTCTGGTGCTTCAGTTTGAGGGGGAGAAGTTGGCATAGCCGGTTCAGGTGCAAGAACTAACGGGTCTTCCACCAATTTAACCACTTTGGCCTTCTTGGATTTGGCTTGGCCACTAAGAAAGATTTTATAAGACAATTAGCGCAACGGTGCAATTTTTGAAGACATAGAGGAAAGATGAATTTTTCTTTAGCCAGGGGCAGTCTTGAAGGTCGGAAATTGCGTCTGAGATGAGTCGCTAGAAGAGCGAGAAACCTCCTTCAAAGGGCAAATAATGTCAGTAACACAAGAGAATAGATTCATTAATGAAAGCCGAAGAGGAATATAAAAGAGACCTCATTTTGGCGTTTTTGAGGAGTTTGTTGTACAACAGAAGGCGGCTCATCATCGTTCCGGGCTTGACGACGGCTCTCGTGTTGCTATTTTTTCAAAAGAAAATGCGGGTCCAAATAAGCCAAAGGGTGCGAAAACCTTACTTTCCGGGTTACCCGTCGAAGTTTCTGTCTCGGCAAATGATCTGAGTCGGAGGAAATAATTACCTCTTCTTCTCTGGCCTGACTGGCCCCCGTGTCGTCCTGGCAATAATCAGTGTCAATAAGGTTATTAAAAAACTGGCCAAGGGAGTCAAGGGCTACCTCCAACTCAGAAGTATCATCATCAAGATTTAACAGGTCCTCAGCGGTGCTCTTTTTCTTCTTCTTAGACCTCCGGGTCGTCTTCTTGGCGGTCATGGCGGCGACTCTAGCCTTCTTGGCGGCTTCATGGTCATACTTGGCTTTCCAGAAATTAGATTTGGCCTGTAAACAAATAAATAAGATGAAAGGTCATGCAGGTATTTAAAACGGCTGAGGAAAGTACAAAGAGAAAAAGGTCAGAGGTTCTTTACCTCTGGCACCGGGTTAAGTTTGCAGAAGGGGTTTAACCCGACCTTACTATAGTCTTCATATTTGCCGTTCACGAGAAGGGTCGACATTGAAACAATATCTTCTTCAGTTAATTGAACGGAGCTGTGACGAAGAGAGTCATTTGGGCCTCGACCATATTTATACATCAATTTGGATCGACGGCTTAGAGGGATGACCCGCCATGAGACCCAGCAAAGGGTCAAGTCAACTCCAGTTAAGTTGTTCCCCAATAAGGAGTTAATCCTTTTGATTGATGGAATAAGCTTCTTGCGTTCGACGGCAGTGAGTTTGTCAGGAAGCGCAAACTTGGAGTCAAGACACTCTGTGCAATAACCCGGCAGTGGCTTTTCATTTGCTGGTGAAGTGTCTTGACAATAGAACCAAGTCTGATTCCAGTCTTTGGGATGACTCGGCAAGACTATTAGAGGGAAGACGGCGCCCTGTCGATGCTGAATTGAGATGCCTCCAAGTTCCAAGCTAGGGCCATTGGTACACTCGTTCTGGTAGTTTAGATAAAAATACTCTCTAAAGAGTTCCACAGTCGGTTCTTCTTGAAGGTACACCTCACAGAGAACTTGGAAATTGCAGATATTGGATATGGAATTGGGCCCGAGATCTTGAGGGTGAAGTTTGAAAAAATGGAGAACATCTCTGAAGAACTTTGAGCCGGGTGGTGAAAAGCCACAATTCATGTGGTCAGAAAAGACAATGACTTCACCATCTTTTGGATTGGGCCGTTCCTCGTCCGGGTCAGGTGCACGGTAAGACATAATATTCTTCCCTGGCAAAAATCCTATGGAGAAGAAGTCCTTCAAATTATCCTCAGTTACTATTGAAGGAACCCAGTTGCAGACAGTCGGTGCTTTTGACGGCATGATGTTCAGAAGACGAACTGAAAAGAAAGTGACATGCCGGTTCAATTAAATGATAATGGTGAAGTTAAGTTATGATGGTACAAAGGAGTAATGGCGGCTTAAGTAAGGGCTAATGTCATATAAGGAAAAGTAAGCCGGCACAATAATCCACCATGGCTAAAAATATTAGAGAAAACAGATTCGGCTAAGTGTTGAGACAAACAAGTTTCTTAATTGCTTGATATTATTCTAGATCAAATGTCTATTCAAAATGGAAAATATTCTAGACCTAAAAGTCTAGCGCAGATGAGTTCGTGAGTCCTAATAAGGCCTTTATACCGGGAAAAGGGATCTACTAGTATCAAGAGTAGGCACAAAACAACTATCGCACAAGTATATATATATATATATATATATATATATATATATATATGGATCAAGAAGAGGTTGCAGTGGAAGAACTACGAAGAAACTATGATGAACTACGAAGAACATGCAGAGACCTAGAAAGCCCTAATGCAGATCTAAGGAGCAAGAAGGGAAATGCTTACAGCCACAAATCTTCCGCGGAGAGTCGCCGCTGTTCTCTGGACCGATTCCAGTTGATGCAGCGGCCAAAGTCGACGGAGGTGAGGTGCTCTCTGACGGCGGCGGAGCTCGAGCGGCAGCGGGGGTTGCGAGAAGTAGAAGACGAAGAAGAGAGAAGACTGAGAAAGACCGGGGCGTGCCTATTTATAAGAGGATAAGCGAACAGGCGGGCGCAAAAATCGAGGAAGACCTGAATAATGATTATCCAACTAAACGGACGCCTCGATTCTCGAAAGGCATTAAAGGATAAAGATCCGTTGAGAGATGACGTCATAATAGTTTTTTGTGTTTTCAAGAAATGACGTCATGGAGGGTTACAAAAATTTCTACAAAGAGAGGAAGATGGATTTCGTCTAAGTATTAAAGATTGACAAAGAACAAAGTTCAAAATCAACCTGGGCCTAATGTTGGGGATATAGCTACCAGGTATGACCTGCCCAGGAGGGGCCGGGTCAGCCCCAATGGCGGGTCACAAAGGAAGCCCAGTAACATTCAAGGCGATAGTTTATTAAGGCTTATAGAAGGCCTAAGCCCAGAGGCGACTTAAGGCCCAATATTGTAAACCGCCGTATGTAAGGAAAGACTTTTAAAGAAAGGCATATAAAAGAAGTCACCGGGCCGGACACGTTTTATGAGCCGGCTGGGACTATGTAGACGCCAGGCGTCAACCCGTGTATATAAGGGGACGACCCGGCGATGGCTTAGGGCAAGAAACAAGAGATCGATAACCAAGCCGGCGGATTAGCCTCTTGGTGATCGAAACCCCAGCAATTCCAAACACAACTAGACGTAGGCTTTTACCTTCATCGTAAGGGCCCGAACTAGTATAAAACCATTCGTGTCCTTTGTCCCGATTAACCCCTTTAAGATTCCTAGTAGCGATGGCCCTACGACTAAGTCCTTTTGTTAGGACATCTGCCGTGACAATTCCATGATACCATGGACATTGGATATCATTGATAACGTGATCACATCATTAGGAGAATGATGAGATGGACAAGACCCAATCCTAAGCATAGCACAAGATCGTGTAGTTCATTTGCTAAAGCTTTTCTAATATCAAGTATCATTTCCTTAGACCAAGATATTGTGCAACTCCCGGATACCGTAGGAATGCTTTGGGTGTACCAAACGTCGCAACGTAACTGGGTGGCTATAAAGGTGCACTACATGTATCTCCGAAAGTGTTTGTTGGGTTGACACGAATCTAGACTGGGATTTGTCACTCCGTATGACGGAGAGGTATCTCTGGGCCCACTCGATAATGCATCATCATAACGAGCTCAATGTGACTAAGGAGTTGGTCACGGGATCATGCTTTACGGAACGAGTGAAGAGATGATAACCCACAAGTATAGGGGATCAATTGTAGCCTCTTTCAATAAGTAAGAGTGTCGAACCCAATGAGGAGCAAAAGGTAGAACAAATATTCCCTCAAGTTCTATCGACCACCAATACAACTCTACACACGCTTAACGTTTGCTTTACCTAGAACAAGTATGAAACTAGAAGTACTTTGTAGGTGTAACGGGATAGGTTTTCAAGAATATAAAGAGCACGTAAATAAAGACTAGGGGCTGTTTTAGGTAAAGAATCAATAAAGTTAGTATAACGAGTGTGGAAAAGTGGTGGTAGGAGTTGCGAAATTGTCCCTAAGCAATTGACTACTTTACTAGACCGATAGCAAGTTTTATGTGGGAGAGGCCACTCCTAGCATGTCATCCCTGACTTGGAATTCTATACACTTATGATTGGAACTATTAGCAAGCATCCGCAACTACTAACGTTCATTAAGGTAAAACCCAACCATAGCATTAAGATATATTGGTCCCCCTTCAATCTGGTATGCATCAATTTCTATGCTAGGTTGAAGCTTCTGTCACTCTTGCCCTCCAATACATAGTCCTATCAACATACAACTAACCTATGGTGTGATCCACGCTCGCGCTCATATGACGGGCACCAAAGGACAGCAACATAACCACAAGAAAATTAAACCAATCATAGCAATTCACCAATTACCAATAGGACAACGAAAATCTACTCAGACATCATAGGATGGCACCACATCATTGGATAATAATATGAAGCATAAAGCACCATGTTCAAGTAGAGGGTACAATGGGTTGCGGGAGAGTAGACCGTTGTAGATAGATGGGGGAAGGTGATGAAGATGTTGGTGAATATGACAGAGGTGTTGGTGTAGATCGCCGTCACACGATGATAGCCCCGGCGGCGTTGCGGGGCCACCGGGAGAGAGGGGGAGTGGGCACCCCTTCTTCTTATTCTTCCTTGACCTTCTCCCTAGATGGGAGAAGGGTTTCCCCTCTGGTCCTTGGCTTCCATGGCATGGGAGGGGCGAGAGCCCCTCCGAGATTGGATCTATCTCTCTGTCTCTCTCTGTTTCTGCGTTCCAAATTCTGGCCTTTCACCGTTTCTTATATTCCCAGAGATCCGTACCTCCGATTGGGCTAAAAATTTAACATGATTTCTATCCAGATATTGGATTTCTTGTGGCGAAAGAAGGGAACCAACTGCCTTATGGGGCGCCCCCTGCCTCGTGGCCCCCTTGGGCATCGTCTCGCGTTGATTCTTCTTCCCAAAAATCACATATATTCCAAAAAAAATCTCCATAATTTTTATCCCGTTTGGACTTCGTGTGATATGGATTTTTTGTGAAACAAAAAACATGCAACAAACATGAACTGGCACTGGGCACCGGATCAATATGTTAGTCCCAAAAATAGTATAAAAAGTTGCTAAAAGGATATGAACGTTGTATAATATTGGCATGGAACAATAAAGAATTATAGATACGATGGAGACGTATCAGCATCCCCAAGCTTAATTCCTGCTCGTCCTCGAGTAGGTAAATGATAAAAAAATAATTTTTGATGTGGAATGCTACCTAGCATAATCTTGATCATGTAATCTAATCATGGCATGAATATTAAGACACAAGTGATTCGAAGCAATAGTCTATCATTTGACATTAACACAATAATACTTCAAGCATACTAATAAAGCAAACATGTCTTTTCAAAATAACATGGCCAAATAAAGTTATCCCTACAAAATCATATGGTCTGGCTATGCTCCATCTTCACCACACAAAGCATTCAAATCATGCACAACCCCGATGACAAGCCAAGCAATTGTTTCATACTTTTGATGTTCTCAAACCTTTTCAACTTCCACGCAATACATGAGCGTGAGCCATGGATATAGCACTATAGGTGGAATAGAATATGATGGTGGAGGTTGTGTGGAGAAGACAAAAAGGAGAAAGTCTCACATTGACGCGGCTAATCAACGAGCTATGGAGATGCCCATCAATTGATGTCAATGCGAGGAGTAGGGATTGCCATGCAACGGATGCACTAGAGCTATAAGTATATGAAAGCTCAAACTGAAACTTAGTGGGTGTGCATCCAAATTGCTTGCTCATGAAGACCTAGGGCATTTCAGGAACCCCATCGTTGGAATATACAAGACAAGTTCTATAATGAAAATTCCCACTAGTATATGATAGTGATTACTCAAGGGACACTCTATATGAAGAACATGGTGCTACTCTGAAGCACAAGTGTGGTAAAAGGATAGTAACATTGTCCCTTCTCTCTTTCCTCTCATTTTTTATTTTCTCTCTCTCTTTTCTCTTTTTTTTCTAGGCTTCTTTGGCCTCTCTTTTTTTGGGGGGGGGGCTTTTTGTCCAATTTTATTTTGATAACCTCACATGGGATAATGTTCTAATAATGATGATCATCTCACTTTTATTTACTTACAACTCAATATTACAACTCGATACTAGAACACAGGTATGACTCTATATGAATGCCTCCGGTGGTGTACCGGGATGTGCAATGATCTAGCGTAGCAATGACATCAAAAAACGGACAAGCAATGAAAACTTCATGCTAGCTATCTTACAATCATGCAAAGCAATATGACAATAAATGCTCAAGTCATGTATATGATGATGATGGAAGTTGCATGGTAATATATCTCAGAATGGCTATGGAAAGGCCATGATAGGTAGGTATGGTGGCTGTTTTGAGGAAGATATAAG
This sequence comes from Triticum aestivum, assembly GCF_018294505.1. Taxonomy (NCBI): domain Eukaryota; kingdom Viridiplantae; phylum Streptophyta; class Magnoliopsida; order Poales; family Poaceae; genus Triticum; species Triticum aestivum. The sequence goes on along the minus strand of NC_057812.1, from coordinate 451,338,744 downwards.
GAGGCTTATGTGTGATAGAGCGTATCATATCACGGGGTTTGGATGCACCGGCGAAGTTTGCACCAACTCTTGAGGTGAGAAAGGGCAATGCACGGTACCGAAGAGGCTAGCAATGTTGGAATGGTGAGAGTGCGTATAATCCATGGACTCAACATTAGTCATAAAGAACTCACATACTTATTGCAAAAATCTATTAGTCATTGAAACAAAGTACTACACGCATGTTCCTAGGGGGATAGATTGGTAGGAAAAGACCATCGCTCATCCCCGACTACCACTCATAAGGAAGACAATCAATAAATACCTCATGCTCCAACTTCGTTACATAACGGTTCACCATACGTGCATGCTACGGGAATCACAAACTTCAACACAAGTATTTCTACAATGAAGAACTACCCACTAGCATGACTCTAATATCACCATCTTTATATCGCAACACTATTGCAAGGAATAAAACATATCATATTCAGTGATCTACAAGTTTTATGTAGGTTATAATGACTAACCATGTGAATGACCAATTCCCGTCATCTCTCTAAATAGATATAAGTGAAGCAAGAGAGTTTAATTATTTCTACAAAAGATATGCCCACACTCTAACAAATATAAGTGAATCAAAAGAGCATTCTATAAATGGCGGTTTTCTATGTGTAGGAAAACAGGCAATACAAACTTCAAAAGATATAAGTGAAGCACATGAAGCGTTCTATAAAGCCATACTCAAAAGATATAAGTGAAGTGCAAAGATCATTCTATAAATCAACCATGGACTATCTCATACCAGCATGGTGCATCAAAGAAAAGTGAAGACTAAATTAAAAAGACGCTCCAAGATTTTCACATATCACATGAACGAAACGAATCCGAAAACATACCGATACTTGTTAAAGAAAGATGGGATGCCTTCCGGGGCATCCCCAAGCTTAGATGCTTGAGTATTCTTAAATATTTACTTCGGGTGCCTTGGGAATCCCCAAGCTTGAGCTCTTGCCTCTCCTCCTTCTCCTCACATCGAGACCTCCTCGATCTTCGAACACTTCATCCACACAAAACTCATAAGAAAGCTCGGTAAGATCCGTTAGTATAATAAAGCAAATCACTACTCTAAGTATTGTTTCAAACCAATTAATATTTTGTTTTTGCATTGTAGCTACTGTAATATAACTTTTCCATGGCTTAATCCACTGATAGAAACCGATAGTTTCATCAAAACAAGCAACCTATGCATCAAAAACAGAATTTGTCTTAAACAGGACAATCTGCAGTAATCTGAACATTCACCATACTTCTGCTACTCCAAAAAATTTGGAAAAAATAGGAAAAATAAAAAATTTGTATGGAAAGACAGTGCTAAAAGTTTTAGAACCGTTTTACGTTTCAGTAAAAAATGTAAAATCACGCACTACAGCCAAAGTTTCTGTCTTGCACCGCACAAACCAACAAGCAATGTAAAAATCCTAAAGGCAAATCTTGGCACATTATTATTGTTTTTAAACTTTATAAAAGCACACAACCGAAATAAATGACTCTCTAAAACTTCCGGGTTGTCTCCCTGGCAGCGCTTTCTTTAGAGCCATTAAGCTAGGCATATAGTGCTCAAGTAATGGATCCACCCGGATCCCAAGGTATATCAAAGCTACTTTTAATTAACAATGTTTTGTGATTTAGTAGTGAGCACAATATATCATGTACTGACGAAGTCTAACTCTCTTCCTATGCATCAGCATGTCATAAAAGAACAATCCATGCACACATAGTAAAGGCCAACGCATAGTATAAACAGTTTCTTGCAATTTTATTATATTGGAAACATGGAGAGGCAGAGATGTAGTTCCTCTCTCATAATAATTGCAAGTAGGATCAGCAAGCACATGCATATTATATCTATCAAAATCATCACGTGTAGTAGTAAAACACAACCCATCAATCTTATCCTTAATAAGGGCAAACTTCTCCGATATAGTGTAGTCGGGAGAATTCAAAAAGATAATAGGGCTATCATGTGTGGGTGCAATAGCAACAATTTCATGTTTAACATAAGGAACTATAGCAAGTTCATCTCCTTAAGCATAATTCATATTGGCATCTTGGCCACAAGCATAGCAAGCATCATCAAAAAGGGATATTTCAAAAGAATCAATGGGATCATAATAATCATCATAGCAATCATCCTTCGGTAAGCACGAAGGGAAATTAAACAATGTATGAGTTGAAGAGTTACTATCATTAGAAGGTGGGCACGGGTAGCTAATCCGCTCTTCCTCCTTTTGTTCATCGCTCTCCTCATCATCTTTTTCATCCAATGAGCCAAAGTTTCATCAATTCCTTCTTCCATAGACTCCTGCAAAATCTTAGTCTCTTCTTGGATAGTGGAGGAGTCCCCAATATATGGTTTAACATAGGCATTAGAAGCATAATTATCATAATAATATTTAAGTATGGCAAAATTTTCTGATTTGTAAAGAGTAGCATCATACTTTTCAATTAAAGAAGCAATTTCATAAGCACACTTAAGAGCAACAAATTCTTTAATTTGTTGAACATCATAGTAATTATAAACACCCTTACATATGAATATATGATTCCATTATCACTAAACTCACGTTGGTAGGGAAGGTGTTTCTTAGGGTCTTCAGAACAACAAGTAAAATCGTATATTTCACATAAATTCGAAGCATAGCACTGCAAACGATGAATTTGATCCAGTAGAAGTTTCCCTTTTTCAGATATGCGGCGTCGCACATAACAAGCATGCTCTTCTAAAGATTTGCCCTCGACTAAGCTAGTTGGGGTTTCAGCCCGAGCACATAGGGATCGAAGATGATCCAAGTAAAAAGCTTCAGGAGTGTGATAGATTTCGAGTGGTTCTTCAACCATTGGTGTAGTAGGTACAACTAATTTTTTTGGTATTTTGCGTTTCCTACCCATAACTAAAGATAGAAAACAAGAGCACAAAATAAAAACTACTTAGTGATAAAGCAAACAAGCACACACGAGAATATTCACCCCACGCTATAACTCCCCGGCAACGGCACCAGAAAAAGGTCTTGATAACCCACAAGTATAGGGGATCAATTGTAGCTTCTTTAGATAAGTAAGAGTGTCGAACCCAACAAGGAGCTAAAGGTAGAACAAATATTCCCTCAAGTTCTATTGACCACCGATACAACTCTACGCATGCTTAACGTTCGCTTTACCTAGAACAAGTATGAAACTAGAAGTATTTTGTAGGTGTAACAGGATAGGTTTGCAAGAATATAAAGAGCACGTAAATAAATACTAGAGGATGTTTTAGGTAAAGAAGCAATAAAGTTAGTATAGCGAGTGTGGAAAAGTGGTGGTAGGAGTTGCGAAATTGTCCCTAAGCAATTGACTGCTTTACTAGGCCGATAGCAAGTTTTATGTGGGAGAGGCCACTGCTAGCATGTCATCCCTGACTTGGAATTCTATGCACTTATGATTGGAACTATTAGCAAGCATCCGCAACTACTAACGTTCATTAAGGTAAAACCCAACCATAGCATTAAGATATATTGGTCCCCCTTCAATCCGGTATGCATCAATTTCTATGCTAGGTTGAAGCTTCTGTCACTCTTGCCCTCCAATACATAGTCCTATCAACATACAACTAACCCTATGGTCTGATCCACGCGCGCACTCATATGATGGGCACCAAAGGACAGCAACATAACCACATGCAAATTAAATCAATCATAGCAATTCACCAATTACCAATAGGACAACGAAAATCTACTCAGACATCATAGGATGGCAACACATTATTGGATAATAATATGAATCATAAAGCACCATGTTCAAGTAGAGGGTACATCGGGTTGCGGGAGAGTGGACCGCTGTATATAGATGGGGGAAGGTGATGAAGATGTTGGTGAAGATGACGGAGGTGTTGGTGTAGATCGCCATCACACGATGATGGCCCCGGCGGTGTTCCGGCGCCACCGGGAGAGAGGGGGAGAGGGCCCCCTTATTCTTCTTCCTTGACCTTCTCCCTAGATGGGAGAAGGGTTTCCCTTCTGGTCCTTGGCTTCCATGGCATGGGAGGGGCGAGAGCCCCTCTGAGAGTGGATCTGTCTCTCTGTCTCTCTCTATTTCTGCGTTCCAGATTCTGGCCTTTCATCATTTCTTATATTCCTGGAGATCTGTAACTCCGATTGGGCTTAAATTTTAACACGATTTCTATCCGAATATTGGATTTCTTGCAGCGAAAGAAGTGCACCAACGGCCTCACGGGGTGGCCAGGAGGGTCAGGGGCGCGCCCCCTGCCTCGTGGCCCCCTCGGGCATCGTCTCACATTGATTCTTCTTCCCAAAAATCACATATATTCCAAAAAAATATGTAAGTTTTTATCCCATTTGTACTCCGTTTCATATGGATTTTCTGTGAAACAAAAAACATGCAACAAACAGGAACTGGCACTGGGCACTGGATCAATATGTTAGTCCCAAAAATAGTACAAAAGTTGCCAAAAGTATATGAAAGTTGTATAATATTGGCATGGAACAATAAAAAATTATAGATACGATGGAGACGTATCAAGATTCTTGTCGGTAACGAGATTGAACGAGGTATGGGGATACCGACGATCGAATCTCGGGCAAGTAACATACCGATAGACAAGGGGAATTGCATATGGGATTGATTCAATCCTCGACATCGTGGTTCGTCCGATGAGATCATCGTGGAACATGTGGGAGCCAACATGGGTATACAGATCCCACTATTGGTTATTGGCCGGAGAGATGTCTCGGTCATGTCTGCATGGTTCCCAAACCCGTAGGGTCTACACACTCAAGGTTCGGTGACGCTAGAGTTGTTATGGGAAATAGTATGTGGTTACCGAAGGTTGTTCGGAGTCTCGGATGCGATCTCGGACGTCACGAGGAGTTCCGGAATGGTCCGGAGATGAATAATTATATATGGGAAGTCTTGTTTCAGTCGCCGGAATAATTTCGGGGTTATCAGTATTGTACGGGGACCACCGGAAGGTGTCCGGGGGTCCACCTGGTGGGGCTACCTGCCCCGATGGGCCAAGTGGGCTGAACAAGGGAGGGAACCAGCCCCTGGTGGGCTGGTGCACCCCCCCAAGGGGCCCAAGGCGCCTAGGGTTAGAAACCCTAGGGGGTGGTGGCGCCTCCCACCTGACTTGAGGGGCAAGTCCCCCCTTGCCCCCTTGTAGACGGGATCTAGGGGTCCGACCCCCTCTCCCCTTCCCCTTATAAATAGTGGGGGTGGGAGGACTGACACACCCTTCCCCTGGCGCAGCCCCTCCCCCCCTCCAACACCTCCTCCTCTGTAGTGCTTGGCGAAGCCCTACCGGAGAACCATGAGCTCCATCACCACCACGCCATCGTGCTGTCGGAGTTCTTCCTCAACTTCTCCTCTTCCCTTGCTGGATCAAGAAAGGAGGAGACGTCCCTGGGCTGTACGTGTGTTGAACACAGAGGCGCCGTCCATTCGGCGCTGGATCGGATCTTCCGTGATTTGAATCGCTGCGAGTACGACTCCATCATCCGCGTTCCTTGTAACACTTCTGCTTAGCGATCTTCAAGGGTATGAAGATGCACTCCCTCTCTCTCGTTGGTAGAATCTCCTAGATTTATCTTGGTGACACATAGGAAAATTTTGAATTATTGCTACGTTCCTCAACAGTGGCATCATGAGCTAGGTCTATGCGTAGATTCTATGCACGAGTAGAACACAAAGTAGTTATGGGCGATGATTTGTTCAATTTTCTTACCATTACTAGTCTTATCTTGATTCGGCGGCATTGTGGGATGAAGCGGCCCAGACCGACCTTACATGTATGCTTACGTGAGACTGGTTCCACCGACTGACATGCACTTTATGCATAAGGTGGCTAGCGAGTGTCTGTCTCTCCCACTTTAGTCGGATTGGATTCGATGAAAAGGGTCCTTGTGAAGGGTAAATAGCAATTTTCATATCACCGTTGTGGCTTTTGCGTACGTAAGAAACGTTCTTGCTAGAAACCCATAGCAGCCACGTAAAACATGCAACAACAATTAGAGGATGTCTAACTTGTTTTTGCAAGGTATGCTATGTGATGTGATATGGCCAAAAAGGATGTGATGAATGATATATGTGATGTATGAGATTGATCATGTTCATGTAATAGGAATCACGACTTGCATGTCGATGAGTATGACAACCGGCAGGAGCCATAGGAGTTGTCTTAATTTATTGTATGACCTGTGTGTCAATGAAAACGCCATTTAGTTACTTTACTTTATTACTAACTGTTAGCCATAGTAGTAGAAGTAATAGTTGGAGAGACAACTTCAGGAAGACACGATGATGGAGATCATGGTGTCATGCCGGTGACGATGGTGATCATGCCGCGCCTCGAAGATGGAGATCAAAGGCGCAAGATGATATTGGCCATATCATGTCACTTTATGATTTGCATGTGATGTTTGTTATGTTTGTTATGTTTACATCTTACTTCCTTAGAACGACGGTAGCATAAATAAGATGATCCCTCACTAAATTTCAAGAAAAGTGTTCCCCTAACTATGCACTGTTGCGAAGGTCCGTTGTTTCGAAGCACCACGTGATGATCAGGTGTGATAGATTCTAACGTTCGAATACAATGGGTGTAAGCCAGATTTACACATGCAAAACACTTAGGTTGACTTGATGAGCCTAGCATGTACAGACATGGCCTCGGAACACGAGAGACCGAAATGTCGAACATGAGTCATATAGTAGTTACGATCAACATGGAGATGTTCATCGTTGATGACTAGTCCGTCTCACATGATGATCGGACATGGCCTAGTCGATCCGGATCATGTATCACTTGGATGACTAGAGGGATGTCTATCTGAGTGGGAGTTCATTAAATAATTTGATTAGATGAACTTAATTATCATGAACTTAGTCTAAAATGTCTTTACAATATGTCTTGTAGATCAAATGGCCCACACTAATGTTGCCCTCAACTTCAATGCGTTCCTAGAGAAAACCAAGCTGAAATACGATGGTAGCAACTATACGGATTGGGTCCGTAACTTGAGGATCATCCTCATAGCTGCCAAGAAAGCATATGTCCTTGAAGCACCGCTAGGCGATGCACCCATTTTCCCAGCAACTCAAGACGTTATGAACGCCTGGCAGTCGCGTAGTGATGATTACTCCTTGGTTTAGTGCGGCATGCTTTACAGCTTAGAACCAGGGCTCCAAAAGCGTTTTGAGCAGCACGGAGAATATGAGATGTTCCAAGAGTTGAAAATGGTTTTCCAAGCTCATGCCCGGGTCGAGAGATATGAAGTCTCCGACAAGTTCTACAGTTGTAAGATGGAGGAAAATAGTTCTGTCAGCGAGCATATACTCAAAATGTCTGGGTTGCACAACCACTTGTCTCAGCTGGGAGTTAATCTTCCAGATGACTCGGTCATAGATAGGATCCTCCAGTCGCTTGCACCTAGCTACAAGAGCTTTGTGATGAACTACAGTATGCAAGGGATGGAGAAGTCCATGCCTGAGTTATATTCAATGCTGAAATTAGCGGAGGTGGAAATCAAAAAGGAACATCAAGTGTTGATGGTGAATAAAACCACTAGTTTCAAGAAAGGCAAGGGTAAGAAGAACTTCAAGAAGGACGACAAGGGAGTTACCGCGCCCGGTAAATCAGTTGTCGGGAAGAAGCCAAAGAATGGACCCAAGCCCGAGACTCAGTGCTTTTATTGCAAGGGAAATGGTCACTGGAAGCGGAACTGCCCCAAGTACTTAGTAGATAAGAAGGCCGGCAACGCCAAAGGTATATGTGATATACATGTTATTGATGTGTACCTTACCAGCGCTCGTAGTAGCTCCTGGGTATTTGATACCGGTGCGTTTGCTCATATTTGTAACTCAAATCAGGAGTTGCGGAATAAGTAGAGACTGGCGAAGGACAAGGTGACAATGTGTGTCGGGAACGGTTCCAAGGTCGATGTGATCGCTGTCTACGCGCTACCTCTACATTTACCTACGGGGTTAGTTTTAAACCTAAATAATTGTTATTTAATGCCATCTTTGAGCATGAACATTGTATCTGGATCTCGTTTAATGCAAGATGGCTACTCATTTAAATCCGAGAATAATGGTTGTTCCATTTATATGAGAGATATGTTTTATGGTCATGCTCCGCTGGTCAATGGTTTATTTTTGTTTAATCTCGAACGTGATGTTACACATATTCATAGTGTGAATGCCAAAAGGTGTAAGGTTGATAATTATAATCCCACATATTCATGGCACTGCCGCCTTGGTCACATTGGTGTCAAATGCATGAAGAAACTCCATGCAGATGGACTTTTGGAGTCTCTTGATTATGAATCATTTGACACATGCGAACCATGCCTCATGGGAAAAATGACCAAGACCCCGTTCTCCGAAACAATGGAGCGAGCGACCAACTTATTTGAAATCATACATACTTATGTGTGCGGTCCAATGAGCGTTGAGGCTCGCGGTGGCTATCATTATGTTCTCACCCTCACTGATGACTTAAGTAGATATGGGTATGTCTACTTGATGAAACACAAGTTTGAGACCTTTGAAAAGTTCAAGGAATTTCAGAGTGAGGTAGAGAATCAACGTGACAGGAAAATAAACTTCTTACGATCAGATCATGGAGGAGAATACTTGAGTCACGAGTTTGGCACGCATCTAAGGAAATGTGGAATTGTTTCACAACTCACGCCGCCTGGAACACCTCAGTGAAATGGTGAATCCGGACGTCGTAATTGCACTCTATTGGATATGGTGCGATCTATGATGTCTCTTACCGATCTACCGCTATCATTTTGGGGTTATGCTTTAGAGACTTCTGCATTCACTTTAAATAGGGCTCTGTCGAAATCGATTGAGACGACACCATATGAATTATGGTTCAGAAAGAAACCTAAGCTATGTTTCTGAAAGTTTGGAGATGCGATGCTTATGTCAAGAAACTTCAACCTGAAAAGCTTGAACCCAAGTTGGAAAAATGCGTCTTCATAGGATACCCTAAGGAAACTATTAGGTATACCTTCTACCTCAAATCTGAAGGCAAAATCTTTGTTGCCAAGAATGGATCCTTTCTAGAGAAAGAGTTTCTCTCGAAAGAAGTAAGTGGGAGGAAACTAGAACTTGATGAGGTACTGCCTCTTGAACCAGAGAGTAGGCGCAGCTCAGGAAGTTGTTTCCATGGTGCTTGCACCGACTAGAGAGGAATTTAATGATGCTGATCATGAGACTTCCGATCAAGCTACTGAAATTCCTAGGTCCACGAGGACACATTCTGAACCAGAGTGGTACGACAACCCTGTCCTAGAAATCATGTTGTTAGACAACGGTGAACCTTCGAACTATGAAGAAGCGACGGCGGGCCCGGATTCCAACAAATGGCTTGAGGCCATGAAATCCGAGATAAGATCCATGTATGAAAACAAAGTATGGACTTTGATAGACTTGCCCGATGATCGGCAAGCCATAGAGAATAAATGGATCTTTAAGAAGAAGACTGACGCAGATGGTAATGTGACCATCTATAAGGCTCGGCTTGTCGCTAAGGGTTATCGACAAGTTCAAGGGGTTAACTATGATGAGACCTTCTCACCTGTAGCGAAGCTGAAGTCCATCCGAATCATGTTAGCAATTGCCGCATTCTATGATTGTGACATATGGAAAATGGACGTCAAAACGGCATTCCTTAATGTTTTCCTTAAGGAAGAATTGTATATGATGCAGCCGGAAGGTTTTGTCGATCCTAAGAATGCTGACAAGGTATGCAAGCTCCAGCGCTCAATATATGGGCTGGTGCAAGCACCTCGGAGTTGGAACATTCGCTTTGATTAGATGATCAAAGCGTTTCGGTTTATGCAGACTTATGGAGAAGCCTGTGTTTACAAGAAAGTGAGTGGGAGCTCTATAGCATTCTCATATTATATGTGGATGACATACTATTGATGTGAAATGATACAGAACTTTTGGAAAGCATACATGCCTAATTGAATAAGTGTTTTTGAATGAAGGACCTTGGAGAAGCTGCTTACATATTAGGCATCAAGATCTATTGTAGCGACCCGACCTCAAACGGTCAAGTGTCTGTGCTTCAGTGCCATCCCTGGATCGGTAATGCTGACACACACAGTACTCGAGGATTTATAACAGAGTAGCAATCACACACTTATTACATCGAATGTCTCAAAAGAGAACTTATTACAATAAAAATGGCTTAAGACCATCTAATACGATAACAGCGGAAGGCTTGGAAGATAAAGTGAGTCCATCAACTCCAACGGCATAGCTGAGTTGCACGGCAACGACCTAACGAACCTTACTCCTCGTCTAAAAAGTCTACAACATAATATGTTGCAGCCCGAAAACAGGTCAGCACATGGAATATGCTAGCAGAATAACACAGTAGAGCAAGAATAGAATAATACTATCACTACATGCATATTTGGTTGGTGGAAAGCTCTATGGTTATAGTTTTTTGTGAAAAGCCAATTTTTCCCTACAAGAAAGGAATATATTTTATTTAACTATCATGGTAGTTGAAACATCATTGAGAAGGTTCCTCCAACTCAATCCCAATTAAAGTAGTTGACAACCCAACAATATTATTTAATAGTGATGAGATACTTAGGATACTCCAAGTACTAGATACTCAAGATGTCCATAACCGGGGACACGGCTAACCATGGTTAGTTTATACACTTTGCAGAGGTTTGCACACTTTTTCCCACAAGACTCGATCTCCTCCGTTGGATTTCTTGCACTACATGGTGTTTGAGAAACGGATGACCGAGACACGGTCTGTCAGAAGCATTAACTCCTTACTCCGGGCAGCATACCAACCTACATCCCTCTACCTACTGATCCACCTCTTCGGAAGCTTCACGCAACTTACTCAACTATGCTAGAGGCCATAATAGCTTGTGGCTGCAGACGGAAGTTTCTAGCATGAGAATATCTCAGTTCCCTTTGAGCCTGGGTGGTGGACCTTAGGATGATCACACGGGTACTCCGGGATATCCTAGGACAACACTGGATTCCCCAGGTGCCCAACAAACAATCCACCCAGATGTGTATTAAAGTTGCCACCTTAAGTTGAACCATTAATTAACAATCTCACATCTGTCATGGATTCACTCACCCAAACCACGTCTACGAGCATAGCATAGCAATATAAGCAATACGTAGAAGTAACTCCCAGGGTTTGAATATAACAGGGAAATAGGTTCTACCTCATCAACTACTTCCCGTCCCACATGTTAATCACATCCTAATCATGCAATGTTTGAGGATTGGAACTAATGCATAAAAACTGGGTATGGAAGGAGTATGATCAATGTGTTACTTGCCTTGCTGACGAGCCACAAAACCTAGGGACTCGTAGTAGCACGCTTCGCACTCCGGATGTTCTATCGCAAACAAAGAATAGCATACATAAGCAATCAAGCATAGAAACACGGGTAAATCTCAAATAAGAAGATCTAACCAGAAAGTTCAACTTAAGAACTCCGGTTTGCGAAAAGAATCAAATCAAGCGGAGCAACGAAACTCAAACTGTGAAAGAAACAAGATCTGTTTACTAATCTGGACTAAAGTCAAATTTTAAAGTACCAAAATCTTGTTCAAGTTGATTAAACAGAAAGAGGGTTTCGAGATGAAGATCTAGGCGCTTGAATCGCCTGATTTTGATAAACGAGCGAAAAGATAAACTGAAACGAAAATCGGATCAGAAATTGCGATTGAAAATAATCGCGGAAAATCAGAGAAAAGAAAACTGACGAACAGGCTAACGAACGAACGTTCGTTGTCTGTAACTAACGAGCAAAAACCGTTCATTAAAATGAACGTACGGACGAACGTCCGCTATATAAACTAAATCGAGAAAACCGATGAACCGATCTGAAAAAAACGAACCTAGGGTTTTCTAAAAGAAACGAACGGCGGCTTATACCTCCGGCGAGGTCCGGTGTGGCGAGGCGGCTCCGGCGAAGCGGGGCAGCGGGGGTGGGTGGCGCGGGGCGGCGCGGGGCAGCAACGGCAGGCGGTGGTGCAGCGCTAGGCGGCGGTGTCTCGGGTTGGGTGGCGGGGTGGGGTGCGGGGGCGGTGTATTTAAGGAGGGGGGTGCATGGGGGAGGGGGCAAGGCGGCGCGGGGAGGAGCAGTCCCAGCCGGACTCAGCTAGCGGCGGCAGCGCTCGCGGTCTCCAGGCCAGAGACGAGGCACGAGGCACTTGGGCCGGCTCGGCTGGGCTTCGGCCCAGTCGGGCGCTGAGTTGTTCTTAATAATATCGCCAGAACTTAAATAAATCCTAGAAAATAAAATAAAAACTAAAAATGCCAAAACAAATTTTCACCGTCTAAATAAAATATTCAGAACGAGATGAACATTTCCTTGGCCCTAAAATGCAATTTTGGAAAACGTGCAATTTTTCTAATGCGAATAAAATAGCAATAAAATCCGAATAAAATCAAATATTTGATTTTAATATTTTTCCTCCAATATTTCAAATATTTTGGAGAAGTCATATTATCTGCTCTCATATATTTTAATATGAAATATTTTTGGAGAGAAAAATAATTAAAACCAAAATCCTTGTTTCAATATTTGATAGAATTCAAATATGGAAACAAAGAAATCCCCAACTCTCTCCGAGGGTCCTTGAGTTGCTTAGGTTTTTGAGGATCGAGAAACAAAATGCAATAAAATATGATATGCATGAATGATCTATGTATAACATTCCAAATTGAAAAATTGGGATGTTACAAACCTACCCCCCTTAAGATGAATCTCGCCCTCGAGATTCGGGTTGGCTAGAAAATAGGCGTGGGTGGTCTTTGCGAAGATCATCCTCTCGTTCTCAGGTGGCTTCATCCTCGGTATGGTGGCTCCACTGAACTTTGCAAAACTTGATAACCTTGCTGCGGGTGACTCGGCTGGCAAATTCAACAATCCTAACTGGCTTTCCTCATAGGTCAAATCACTGTCCAACTGAATCGCGTCCAAGGGTACGGTATCTCTTAACAGTATATCGGCCATCTCAACATGACACTTCTTCAACTGTGAAACATGAAATACATCATGAACTCCTGACAGTCCTTCAGGTAACTCCAACTTGTAGGCAAATTCTCCCATACGTTCCAAAACACGATATGGTCCTACAAATCTTGGGGCTAATTTTCCCTTAACTCCAAAACGTTTCACTCCTCGCAAGGGTGATACTCGCAGATATGCTCTATCTCCAATTTCATAGGTTACCTCTTTGCGTTTCGAATCTGCATAACTCTTTTGCCTGGACTGAGCTACCTTCAGTCTATCTCGGATCAACTTAACTTTCTCCTCAGACTCCTTAATCAAATCTAGTCCAAACAACTATCAGTCTCCGACTTCATCCCACATCAACGGTGTTCTGCACCTTCGTCCATACAGGGCATCGAACGGTGCCATCTTCAAACTGGCTTGGTAGCTATTGTTGTATGAGAACTCTGCGTAGGGCAAATTGTCATCCCATCTAGATCCATAATCTAGCGCACAGGCCCTCAACATATCCTCCAGAATCTGGTTGACTCTCTCGGTTTGTCCATCTGTCTGCGGGTGGAATGTTGTACTGAACTCCAACCTTGTACCCAAAGTTTGGTGCAGCTGATGCCAAAACTTTGAAGTGAACTGTGTTCCTCTGTCTGATACGATTGTCCTCAGAACTCCATGCAGACATACGATCCTGGTCATATATATCTTGGCCAACTTTGCACTTGTATAGGTGGTTTTTACTGGGATAAAGTGAGCTACTTTGGTCAAGCGATCCACTACTACCCATATAGAATCATATCCTGATTTGGTCCTGAGCAATCCGGTGATGAAATCCATTCCAAGTTTATCCCACTTCCATTTGGGTATCGACATAGGCTGTAACAATCCTGCTGGCTTTTGATGCTCAGCCTTCACTCTTTGACATACATCACATACGGCTACATACTCAGCAATATCCTTCTTCATACCAGTGCACCAGAAACGTTCCTTCAAATCCAAATACATCTTGGTGTTTCCGGGGTGTATCGAGTATGGTGAGTCATGAGCCTCCTGAAGTATTAACTTCCTGATCTCTGTGTTATTGGGCACATAAACACGGTCTTCAAACCATAAGGTGTCGTGCTCATCCTCACGAAAACCTTTGGCCTTTCCTTTGCTCATTCTCTCTTTTATCTCGGCAATCTCTTTGTCATCCTTCTGAGCTTCTCGAATCTTTCCTAACAATCTAGACTGAACATCCATTGTTGCAACCAAACCTCTAGGAACAATCTCCAATCGAAGTTCCCTGAGATGCTCTGCAAACTCCTTTGGCAATCCCATGCTTACTAGGGTGTTGGCATAACTCTTCCGACTCAAAGCGTCTGCTACGACATTGGCCTTGCCTAGATGATAGTGAAGCTTCATGTCATAATCCTTTATAAGCTCCAACCATCTCCTCTGCCTAAGGTTCAGCTCCTTCTGTGTGAAAATGTACTTCAAACTCTTATGATCCGTATACACATCACAACGATTTCCAATAAGGTAATGTCTCCAGGTCTTCAACGCATGCACCATGTCTGCCAACTCCAAATCATGCGTGGCATAATTCAATTCGTGTGGTTTTAGTTGTCATGAGGCATACGAAACAACTCTTTCGTCCTGCATAAGCACACTTCCATGTCCTAGGCGAGAAGCGTCGCAATACACTTGGAAATCCTTGCGTATATCCGGCAGATTCAACACTGGGGCTGTAGTCAAGCGTTTCTTTAACTCTTGAAAACTCGTCTCACATTCTTCCATCCATTTAAACTTGGTATCCTTTTTCAATAACTCCGTCATTGGCTTCGCAATCTTTGAAAAATTCTCAATGAATCTCAGATAGTATCCCGCGAGTCCAAGAAAACTGCAGATCTCGCTAACCGAAGTGGGTGCCAACCATTTAATGACTGACTGAAATTTGGTGGGATCTACTGCTATACCTTCTCCTGATATAACATGTCCAAGGAATCCAACTTTCTTCACCCAAAACTCGCATTTGCTGAACTTGGCATACACCTGATGTTCCCTGAGTTTCTCGAGAACTAAACGCAAATGCTCTTTGTGCTCCTCCTCATTCTTCGAGTATACCATTATATCATCAATGAACACCACAACAAACTTATCCAAATATTCCATGAACACTTTGTTCATCATGCTCATGAAGTAGGCAGGGGCGTTAGTCAGTCCAAATGACATGACCGTATATTCATACAACCCGTACCGTGTGGTGAATGTTGTCTTTGGTATGTACTTTTCTCGTATCTTCAGCTAGTGATATCCAAATCGCAGATCGATCTTTGAAAACACCTTGGCTTCTTGCAGCTGGTCAAACAAATCATTGATCATCGGCAGTGGCTATTTTTTCTTGATCGTCACCTCATTTAACGCACGATAATCGACAACCATTCTTAGAGACTAATCCTTCTTCTCAACCAAAAGCATTGGGGCTCCCCATGGTGATGAACTCCGTCGAATGTAACCTTTCTCCAATAACTCCTTGATCTGTTTCTTAATCTCCTCCAGATAATTTGCGGGCATCCGATATGGTCTCTTTGATATTGGCCCGGTGCCTGGCAACAATTCTATCAAAAACAGCATGTCTCGATCCGGTGGCATGCCTGGTAACTCCTCTGGAAAAACATCCGGGTAATCCTTCACTACACGCACTTCCTCCTAAACAACTCCCGTGAGGGTATTCACTTGGCTACTCCTTGGCGCATGCCTAGATACATACTTAATCCTTTTTCCCTTAGGGGTGGTGAGACAAATTGACTTACTAACACAGTCAATGCTTCCTCCATACTTTGACATCCAGTCCATGCCTAATATCACATCCAATCCTTGTGACTCCAAGATTATTAGGTCAGATGGAAAAACATGGCTACCAATGGTTAAGGGTATCTACTCGCACCATCGACTAGCCATATACTCTGCTCCAGGTGAACTCACTAACAGAGGGGTCCTAAGGGTTTGGGTTGGTAGTTTAAACTTATCCACGAACTCCCTTGATATGTATGAATGTGATGCACTAGTATCAAAAAGAACAAGGGCGGTAAAAGACTTAACCAAAAACTTACCAATAACCGCGTCTGGTTGCTCTTCAACCTCCTCCACGTTAACGTGGTTCACTTGTCCTTTGTTGAATGGATTGGGCTTCTTTCCAACGCCCATTGCCGTTTCCATTCTTTGCTTCAGGGCACTCTGTGGCATAGTGTCCAGTCTTCCCGCACTTGAAACAAGTAACGTGGCTTAGGTCTCTCTTGGCGGGTGTGGCTGGATTGGAACGGTTCTGATTGTTGCTTGCTCCATTCCCATTCCCATTCCTTGGGCTAGTATGATTATGCGTACTTCCTCCATTGTGGGCGTGGCCTCCATGGTTATGAACAAGTCCTCCCGAGTTCGGGTTAGGCGAGGCTTCTGTTGAGCTCCTGAATTGTACCTTCCTTGTCCATACTTCCTCTTACGGCTGTCAATCTGCTGCTGCTTCCCTTCAATCATAAGAGCCTTATCTACCAACTCCTGGTAGTTGTTGAATGTTGCCACCATCAACTGCATGCTCATCTCATCATTTAGCCCTTCCATAAACTTCTCCTGATTTGCGGCATTTGTGGCCACATTGTCAGGGGCATAGAGAGATAACTTGCTAAACTCATCCGCGTACTGAGCCACAGTATGGTTCCCCTGGCGTAAGTTGCGAAACTCATGCTTCTTCATACTCATAGCTCCAGTTGAGACATGGGCTGTACGGAAAGCTTGCTGAAACTGGTCCCATGTAACAGTGGCTATAGGGCAGGTGACAGTGTAATTATCCCACCATGAGGCTGCTGGTCCATCCAACTGATGTGCGGAAAAATGCACCTTCTCAGCATCTGTACATCCTGAAGTGGTTAACTCCCTTCCAATCCTGCGGAGCCAATCATCTGCCACTATTGGCTTGGTGCTACTAGAAAACACCGGTGGCTGTAACCTCAGAAATCGGACTAAGTCGTCAACTGGTGGTGGTGGCGGTGGGTTGTTGTTGTTATTGCCTTGGTTCTGAACTAACAACTGCATCAGGGTATTCTGCTGCTGGATCAACTGAGTGAGCTCCGGTTGGAAAGTAAATCCGGGGTCACGTCTCGGAGGCATCTGATGGGTTTAGAGAGGAGAGATTAGAATAGAAGGAGGTCTAATGAGAAAAACACTAACCATATGCACATGAGACAAACACAATCATTTCACTCAATCAATCAAGCAAGGGCATACAATCGATCTAACTATCGTTACAAAAGTGATCGGACTATATACTATATATATGGTGGAATACTACTACTGATGTGGTGGTCTACTAAAAATATTCCTCGGTTGAAGACTCCATGATGTCTGCTCCAGCTTCGTCTTCATAGTCATCATCGCTATCGTCGGGGTCCGTGTCGGTGTCGTCGATGATGATGTTGTCCTCCGGGCGAATCTCCTTGGGTTCTTCGTCTTCTCCTCTTGGTGCGAGGACTCCAATGAATGCTCCTAGCTTCCTTTCCAGATCGTCATTCTTCTCCACTACTACGACGATTTCCTCCTCATAATCTTCACGTGTAGCCTTAAGTTCTTCCTCCAGTTCCGTGATCCTGGTCATCTCCTTCTTCAGATCTATCATTCCTGCACACATATGGTTCTCCTGGTGACGAATGTGTTGGTTTAACTCCTGGATGAAAGCTGCAATTGATCTATCCTTCCTGGTACTGATCATCTCCCATTGCTTGTCTCGGCGCCCACAAATATGATAGATAGTATCCTTAAGCTCCTTATGATAAACTTCTCCAATGCGTCCCATGGTGATGTGAGCTGCAATACTCTTTCCTAGACTCCAGGTTGGTGCATCGAAGGAAAACTCTATGGGCTTAGTGACTGGTGTAAATGTCCTTCCTGGAACTTGAACTTGAATCATCCATCACTCCTCTTCTGGTAAAGTGGCGTTGTAAATCCCGGTGAAGCTTGGTATTCCAATGTTCAGGTACCTAGTGACTTCCTTCAAGTGTCGTCCAAAAGGTGCTTCTTCATCAGGTTGTGCAAACTTGTTCCTTGCATCCACCATCCTAAAGAATAGAAAATGGAGAGGAGTCAGAAGTGAGAAGAGAATAGTGATCTAGGGCTTTAGCTTAGTGGTCGTGTCCTACACTCAGCGTGTGCACTGATACCATCTTGTAGCGACCCGACCTCAAACGGTCAAGTCTCTGTGCTTTAGTGTCATCCCTGGATCGGTAATGCTGACACACACAGTACTCGAGGATTTATAACAGAGTAGCAATCACACACTTATTACATTGAATGTCTCAAAAGAGAACTTATTACAATAAATATGGCTTAAGGCCATCTAATATGATAACAGCGGAAGGCTTGGAAGATAAAGTGAGTCCATCAACTCCAACGGCATAGCTGAGCTGCACGGCAACGACCTAACGAACATTACTCCTCGTCTGAAAAGTCTGCAACATAATACGTTGCAGCCCGAAAATGGGTCAGCACATGGAATATGCAGGCAGAATAACACAGTAGAGCAAGAACAGAATAATGCTATCACTACATGCATATTTGGTTGGTAGAAAGCTCTATGGTTATAGTTTTTGTGAAAAGCCAATTTTTTCCTACAAGAAAGCAATAGATTTTATTTAACTATCATGGTAGTTGAAACATCATTGAGAAGGTTCCTCCAACTCAATCCCAATTAAAGTAGTTAACAACCCAACAATATTATTTAATAGTGATGAGATACTTAGGATACTCCAAGTACTAGATACTCAAGATGTCCATAACCGGGGACACGGCTAACCATGATTAGTTTATACACTCTGCAGAGGTTTGCGCACTTTTCTGCACAAGACTCGATCTCCTCCATTGGATTTCTCGCACTACATGGTGTTTGAGAAACGGATGACCGAGACATAGTCTTTCAGAAGCATTAACTCCTTACTCCCGGCAGACCATACCAACCTACATCCCTCTACCTACTGATCCACCTCGTTGGAAGCTTCACGCAACTTACTCAACTATGCTAGAGCCCATAATAGCTTGTTGCTGCACACGGAAGTTTCTAGCATGAAAATATCTTAGTTCCCTTTGAGCCTGGGTGGCGGACCTTAGGATGATCACACGGGTACTCCGGGAAATCCTACGACAACACTAGATTCCGCAGGTGCCCAACAAACAATCCACCCAGATGTGTATTAAAGTTGCCACCTTAAGTTGAACCATTAATTAACAATCTCACATCTGTCATGGATTCACTCACCCAAACCACATCTACGAGCATAGCATAGCAATATAAGCAATACGTAGAAGTAACTCCCAGGGTTTGAATATAACAGGGCAATAAGTTCTACCTCATCAACTACTTCTAGTCCCACATGTTAATCACATCCTAATAATGCAATGTTTGAGGATTGGAACTAATGCATAAAAACTGGGTATGGAAGGAGTATGATCAATGTGTTACTTCCCTTGCTGATGATCCGCAAAACCTAGGGACTCGTAGTAACACGCTTCGCACTCCAGATGTTCTATCGCAAACAAACAATAGCATACATAAGCAATCAATCAAAGAAACACGGGTAAATCTCAAATAAGAAGATGTAACCAGAAAGTTCAACTTAAGAACTCCGGTTTGCGAAAAGAATCAAATCAAGCGGAGCAACAAAACTCAAACTGCAAAAGAAACAAGATCCATTTACTAATCTAGACTAAAGTCAAATTTTACAATACCAAAATCTTGTCCAAGTTGATTAAATAGAAAGAGGGTTTCGAGACGAAGATCTAGGCGCTTGAATCGCCTGATTCCGATAAACGAGGGAAAGATAAACTGAAACGAAAATCGGATCAAAAATCACGATTGAAAATAATCACGGAAAATCCGAGAAAAGAAAACTGACGAAGAGGCTAACGAACTAAAGTTCGTTGTCTGTAACTAACGATCGAAAACTGTTCGTTAAAAGGAATGTACAGACGAATGTCCGCTATATAAACTAAACCGAGAAAACCAGTGAACTGATCTGAAAAAAAACGAACCTAGGGTTTTCTAATAAAACGAACGGCGGCTTATACCTCCGGCGAGGTCCGGCGAGGCAGGGCAGCTCCGGCCAAGCGGGGCTGCGGCGATGGGTGGCGCGGGGCAGCGGCGGCAGGCTTTGGCTGCAAGCGGCGGCGGCGGCTCGGGTTGGGTGGCGGGGTGGGGTGCGGGGGTGGTGTATTTAAGGAGGGGGGTGCTTGGGGAGGGGGCAAGGCGGCGCGGGGAGGAGGAGTCCCGGCCAGACTCGGCTAGGTGCGGCGGCGCTCGCGATCTCCAGGTCATAGACGAGGCATCGGGCGGTTGGGCCGGCTCGGCTGGGCTTCGGCCCAGTCGGGCGTTGAGTTTCTTTAATAATTTCACCGAAACTTAAATAAATCCTAGAAAATAAAATAAAAATCTAAAAATGCCAAAACAAATTTTCACCGTCTAAATAAAATATTTAGAACGAGATGAACATTTTCTTGGCCCTAAAATGCAATTTTGAAAAAATGCAATTTTTCTAATGCGAATAAAATAGCAATAAAATCTGAATAAAATCAAATATTTGATTTTAATTATTTTTCCTCCAATACTTCAATTATTTTGGAGAAGTCATATTATCTCCTCTCATATATTTTAATATGAAATTTTTTCGGGGAGAAAAATAATTAAAACCAAAATCCTCGTTTCAATATTTGATAGAATTCAAATATGGAAACAAAGAAATCCCCAACTCTGTCCGAGGGTCCTTGAGTTGCTTAGGTTTTCGAGGATCAAGAAACGAAATGCAATAAAATATGATATGCATGAATGATTTATGTATAACATTCCAAATTGAAAATTCTATATAGATCGAGACGCCTTATTGGTCTTTCACAAAGCACATGCCTTGACAAGATATTAAAGAAGTTCAATATGGATCAGTCCAAGAAGGGGTTCTTGCCTGTATTGCAAGGTGTGAGATTGAGCACGGCTCAATGCCTAACCTTGATAGAAGATAGAGAAAAGATGAGTTCCATCCCCTATGCCACAGCCATAGGGTCTATTATGTATGCCATGCTATGTACCAGACCTAATGTGAACCTTGCCGTAAGTTTGGTAGGAAGGTACCAAAGTAATCCCGACATGGAACACTGGACAAGGGTCAAGAATATCCTAAAGTACCTGAAAAGGACTAAGGATATGTTTCTCGTTTATGGAGGTGACGAAGAGCTCGTCGTAAAGGGTTACATCGATGCTAGCTTCGACATAGATCTGAATGACTCCAAGTCACAAACCGGATACGTGTACATTTTGAATGGTGGGGTAGTCAGCTGGTGCAGTTCCAAGCAAAGCGTCGTGGCAGGATCTACATGTGAAGCGGAGTACATACCAACCTCGGAGGCAGCACAGGAAGCAGTCAGGATGAAGGAGTTCATCACCGACCTAGGAATTATTCCCAATGCGTCGGGCCCGGTGACTCTCTTCTGTGACAACACTGGAGCTATTGCCCTTGCCAAGGAGCCCATGTTTCACAAGAAGACCAGACATATCAAGCGTTGCTTCAACTCCATTCGTGAATACATTCAAGATGGAGACATAGATATTTGTAAGGTGCATACAGATCTGAATGTCGCAGATCCATTGACTAAACCTCTTCCATGAGAAAAACATGATCAGCACCAAAACTATATGGGTGTCCGATTCATCACAATGTAACTAGATTATTGGCTCTAGTGCAAGTGGGAGATTGTTGGAAATATGCCCTAGAGGCAATAATAAATTGGTTATTATTATATTTCCTTGTTCATGATAATTGTCTATTGTTCATGATATAATTGCATTAATCGGAAACCGTAATACATGTGTGAATACATAGATTGTAATATGTCCCTAGTAAGCCTCTAGTTAACTAGCTTGTTGATCAAAAGATGGTCACGGTTTCCTGATCATGGACATTGGATGTCGTTGATAATGGGATCACATCATTAGGAGGATGATGTGATGGACAAGACCCAATCCTAAGCATAGCACAAGATCGTGTAGTTCGTTTCCTAAGATTTTCTAATGTCAAGTATCATTTCCTTAGACCATGAGATTGTGCAACTCCCGGATACCGTAGGAATGCTTTGGGTGTACTAAATGTCACAACGTAACTGGGTGGATATAAAGGTGCACTATAGGTATCTCCAAAAGTGTCTGTTGGGTTGACACGAATCGAGACTGGAATTTGTCACTCCGTATGACGGAGAGGTATCTCTGGGTCCACTCGGTAATGCATCATCATAACGAGCTCAATGTGACTAAGGAGTTGGTGACGGGATCATGTGTTACGAAAAGAGTAAAGAGACTTGCCGGTAACGAGATTGAACAAGGTATGGGGATACTGACGATCGAATCTCGGGCAAGTAACATACCGATAGACAAAGGGAATTGCATAAGGGATTGATTGAATCCTCGACATCATGGTCCATCCAATGAGATCATCATGGAACATATGGGAGCCAACATGGGTATCGAGATCCCGTTGTTGGTTGTTGGCCGGAGAGATGTCTCGGTCATGTGTGCATGGTTCCCGAACCCGTAGGGTCTACAAACTTAAGGTTCGGTGATGCTAGAGTTGTTATGGGAAATAGTATGTGGTTACCGAAGGTTGTTCGGAGTCACGAATGCAATCCTGGGCGTCATGAGGAGTTCCGGAATGGTCCGGAGGTGAAGAATTATATATGGGAAGTCTTGTTTCAGTCGCTGGAATAATTTCGGGCTTATCGGTATTGTACCAGGACCACCGGAAGCTGTCCAGGGTCCACCGGGTGGGGCCACCTACCCCGGTGGGCCAAGTGGGCTGAACAAGGGAGGGAACTAGCCCTTGGTGGGCTAGTGCACCCCCCAAGGGTCCAAGGCGCCTAGGGTTAGAAACCCTAGGGGGTGGGGCGCCTCCCACCTAACTTTGGGGGCAAGTCCCCCCTTGGCCACCGCCCCCCTTGTAGATGGGATCTAGGGGGCCGGCCCCCTCTCCCCTTCCCCCTATAAATAGTGGGGGTGGGAAGGCTAACACACCCTTCCCCTGGCGCAGCCCGCCCCCCTCTCCAACACCTCCTCCTCTATAGTGCTTGGCGAAGCCCTGCCGGTGAACCACGAGCTCCATCGGCACCACGCCGTCGTGCTATCGGAGTTCTTCCTCAACTTCTCCTCTCCCCTTACTGGATCAAGAAGGAGGAGACGTCCCCGGTCTGTACGTGTGTTGAATGCGGAGGCGCCGTCTATTCGGCGCTGGATCGGATCTTCCGCAATTTGAATCGCCGCGAGTACGACTCCATCATCCGCGTTCCTTGTAACTCTTCCGCTTAGCAATCTTCAAGGGTATGAAGATGCACTCCCTCTCTCTCGTTGATAGCATCTCCTTGATTGATCTTGCTGACACGTAGGAAAATTTTGAATTATTGTTGCGTTCCCCTACATAGACATCATATGTACATGAGTCTTTGGCTGGACACGCACGTAGTGCTGCTAGTAGAAAAATCAGTCAAGTTGCTTCTATGGTTTGCTAGGTTTGCATGTATGTGTACAGCTTAAGGTGGATTAGTTCTAGACTTCTAGTACTGTAAAACCAACAAAATCAGGAAAAGATGACATATAGTGAAAAAACCTGCAAAATGTTGGGTGTGCCACATAGTTTGATAGAAATAAAACTGACATAACAACAACAGTAAAGCCATAAAAGACCGACACTATGTATATGCCTATACCACACCCAGCTCGTGGCATGAGGACATGCGACTCATGACACGCACGCACGCGAGCCTCGATCTAGCGCCGCCGCCGCCACCCAACACCAGATCCCTCTTCCACTTCCACCTCCCACAGGTGCATCTTCCTCCACAGCCACACCTTCCTTTGCTCGTCCGCCTGAGGTGCCCTTAGGAGAAGTCCGGATGGCTCTAGGGAAGGCGGCGGCGGGGCCTTCTCTAGCTAGTCCACGCTGTTGTAGCGGACATGACCCATGGATCCGGGGCGGTGGCCCCATGGAGAGGCGGTGGTGTCCACATCGGGATGGTGCGTGATACGTATCCAATGTATCTATGATTTTTTATTGTTCCATGCTATTATAGTATCAATCTTGTATGTTTTATATACAATTATATATCATTTTTGGGACTAACCAATTAACCTAGTGCCCAATGCCAGTTGATGTTTTTGCTTGATTTTGGTCTTCCATAATATCAGTACCAAACGAAGTCCAATTGCCATGAAACTTTTTGGTGATTTTTTGTGGACAAAAGAGACCCTGTGTGGTTCGGGAGGAGACCGAAAGATGGAGGAGTATCCCATAAGGCACCAGGGCGCACCCAGGGGGCAGGCGCGCCCTGGTGTGTTGCGTGGCCCACGCTCATCTATTTGACCTAATTCTGCCTCTATAAATTCTCTAAAATTGGGAAACCAACAAAGAGCCGGCAAAACCCTATTTCTGCCGCCGCAAGTTCCTGTTCTTGAGAGATCGCATCTGGGGCCTTTTCTGGCACTCTGCGCAAGGGATTTCAACCACGGAGGGGCTCTACATCAACCTTGATGCCTCTTTGATGATGTGTCAGTAGTTTACCACAGACCTACGGGTCCATAGTTGGTAGCTAGATGGCTTATTCTCTCTTTTTGATCTTCAATACAATGTTCTCCTCGATTTTCTTGGAGATATATTCATGTACTCACTTTTTGCAGTGGGATCCGATGAATTGTGTGTTTATGACCAGATTATCTATCAATATTATTTGAGTCTTCTCTGAACTCTTTTATGCATGATTATTATAGGTTTGTATTTCTCTTCGATCTATTGATTTGGTTTGGCCAACTAGATTGATTTTTCTAGCAGTGGGAGAGGTGGTTTGTGATGGGTTCGATCTTATGGTGATCAATCCAAGTGACAGAAAGGGATGCCATTAAGGATAAAAAGATGGGGTTTATTCATGCATGAGTTCACTTTGTCTACATCATGTCATCTTGCTTACGGCGTTACTCCGTTGTTTATGAACTTAGTACTCGAGATGCATGCTGGATAGTGGTTGATGTGTGTAGTAATAGTAGTAGATGTAGGCAGGAGTCGGTCTACTTGTCTCTGATGTGATGCCTATATACATGATCATTGCCTTAGATATCATCATGATTATTCGCTTCTCTATCAATTGCCCGACAGTAATTTTTTTACCCACCGTATGCTATCTTCAAGAGAGAAGACTCTAGTGAAAATTATGGCCGCTAGGTCTATTTAAATCATATATAAAAACCAAAAATCCCTTGCTGAAATTTTATTTCTTTTATTTTATACTATGTTTCTATTTATCTATTTATCACTACGAGATCTAATCCTTGCAATTAATTGCCAAGGGATTGACAACCCCATGTTTGTGTTGGGTGCAAGTAATTATTATTTTGTGCGTAGGTGCTGCTAAAGTGTTGTTGCGTGGTTCTCCTACTGGATTGGTAACATTATTTTCTAACTAACGGAAATACTTATCTCTACTGTACTGCATCATCCTCTCTACTTCGAGGAAATCCCAACACAGCTAACAAGTAGCAGGAAGAATATCTTGCACCGTTGCCGGGGAGACATCACCAAAAATCTATCAAGTACCTACGCATAAACTTTCATATCCTTGAATTTACTTTATTTTTCATTCGCCTCTTGTTTCTAGCTTCCCCACTTCTAAAACTCTTTTACAAAAATACAAAAATATTTTCCATTTGCCTTTTTGTTCGCTTGCTTCTTTGCTTGCTTGTTATCTTGTTCGCTAGTCACGGTGTCTCAAGAAAATACCAAATTGTGTGATTTTTCCAATATTAATAATAATGATTTTATTAGTACTCCAATTGCTCCTCCCTTTGCTAGTGCAGAGTCTTGTGATAATAATGTCGCTTTGCTAAATCTTGTTATGAAAGAACAATTTTCTGGTAGTCCCAATGAAGATGTTGCATCCCATCTTAACACTTTTGTAGAATTGTGTGACAATGCAAAATAAAAAATATGTGTATAATGATATTGTCAAAAAAAATCGTTCTCACTACGAGATCGCGCTAAAAGTTGGTTTTCATCTTTGCCACGTAATAGTATTGATTCTTGGGATAGATGTAAAGATGCTTTTACTGCTAAATATTTTCCTTGCGTGAAAATTATTTCTCTTAGAAATAAAGTTATGAATTTTAAGCAACTAAAGCATGAGAATGTTGCCCAATCTTGGGAAAGGATGAAATTAAAGATAAGAAATTGCCCAACTCATGGCTTAAGCTTGTGGTGATCATATAATTTTTTTATGCGGGATTGAATTTTGTCTCTAGAAATCTTTTAGATTTCGCCACGGGGGTACCTTTATGCAAATCATGCTAGCATAAGCTACTTAAATTCTTGATAATATTATGGCAAATTATTCACAATGACATACTGAAAGGACTCCTGCTAGTAAAAAAGTAAATTTTGTTGAAAAAATTAGTAATTTGAATGATAAAGTTGATGTGCTTATGAAATGGTTGCTAGTAAGAGTGCTCATATTGATCCTAATAGTGTGCCTTTTTCTAATTTGATTGAGAAAAATAGCGATCCCATAGATGTGCATTTTGTCTCGCGAAACAATTTTAATAGTAATGCTTATAGAGGTAATTTTAATCCTAGGCCGTTTCCTGGAAATTTCTTTAATAATTATGGCAGTTCCTATGGTAATTCTTACAATAATAATAATAGGATGCACTGTCATCTTGAGAGTAATATTAAATAATTTATTAATTCTCAAAAAGTTTTCAATACTACGATAGACGAAAAATTGAGTAAACATGATGATATGTATAGGAGCACGGATAGAATTGTTCATGATGTGGAAATGTTAAATCTAAATTTTTCCATCCAAGATTGATATTAATGAATCCATTAAGTAAAGAAAGAACCACTATATTAAGGCCTAAGCGAGAATTCTTAGAGAAAACGATTCCTCCCGATTTTTATCGAAGTAATGATGAAGATATTAAAATGATTGGCGTTACACCTGTTGAATCTTTGTTTAGCAACATTATTATTATTATTATTATTATTATTATTATTATTATTATTATTATTATTATAAGAATTAACATAGGAATTGCCATAATTATTAGATGAATTTCCAGGAAACGACCTAGGATTAAACTTACCTCTATAAGCATTACTATTAAAATTGTTTCGCAAGACAAAATTCATATCTACGGGATAATTATTTTGCTCAATCAAAGTAGACAATGGCACATCATTAGTACCAACATGAGCACTCTTACTAGCAACCATTTTCATAAGCGCATCTACTTTATCACTCAAAGTATTGATTTCTTCAATAGAATTCACCTTTTTATTAGTAGAAGTTCTTCCAGTATGCCGTTGTGAATAATTTTCCATAGTATTATCAAACAATTTTGTAGCTTCTCCTAGTGTGGTTTCCATTAAGGTACCACCCACGGTGGAATCTAAAATATTTCTAGAAACAAATTTCAATCCTGCATATATTTTTTGTATGATCATCCATAAATTTAAACCATGAGTAGGGCAATTTCTTATCATTAATTTCATCCTCTCCCAAGATTGGGCAACATGTTCATGCTCAAGTTGTTTAAAACTCATAATTTGATTTCCAAGAGAAATAATTTTTGCAGGAGGTAAATACTTGGCAATAAAAGCATCTTTACACTTATCCCAAGAATCAATACTATCAAGGTAAAGATGAAAACCAAGTTTTAGCATGATCTTGTAGTGAGAACAGAAATAATTTTAATTTGACAATATCATTATCCACATATTTTTTCTTTTGCATATCACAGAATTCAAAGAAAGTGTTAGGATGGGATGCAACATCTTCATTAGGACTACCAGAAAATTGTTCTTTCATAATCATATTTAGCAAAGCAACATATCACCGGACTAGTGGTGATAGGAGCAATTGGAGTACTAATAAAATCATTATTATTAGCACTGGAAAACTCACAGAACTTTGTGTTATCTTGAGACATTGCAACAAAGTAAGCAAAAAGGCAAACAGAAAATGTTTTTTTGTTTTTGTAAAAAACATGTTAGAAGTGGGGGATATGAAAATGAGAGGCAAACGGTAGATGAAAGTAAATGCGAGAGGATGGAAGTTTATGCAATGGTACTTGATAGGTTTGGGTGATGTCTCCCGGGCAAGGGCACTAGAAATTCTTCCTGCTACTTATGAGTTGCGCTGGGATTTCCTCGAAGAGGAGAGGATGATGCAGCATAGTAGAGATAAGTATTTCCCTTCGTTAAGAAGCAAGGTTATCAATGTAGTAGGAGAACCACACAAGACCTCATCAAAAGCACATACACACAAAATAACAAATACTTGCACCCAACGCAAACAATGGGTTTTCAATCCCTGGGCGGTTAATTGCAAGGATCAAATCTCGTAGTAATAGATAGATAAAAGAAAAACACAAAATAAAATAACGATAAATAAATTGCAGCAAGGTATTTTTTGGATTTTGATATATGATAAAGATAGACCCGGGGGGCCATAGTTTTCACTAGAGGCTTCTCTCTTGAACATAACATACGGTGGGTAAACAAATTACTGTTGGGCAAATGATAGAAAAGCACATAGTTATGACGATATCTAAGGCAATGATCATGTATATAGGCATCATATTTGAGACAAGTAGACTGACTCCTGCCTTCATCTACTACTATTACTCCACACATCGACCGCTATCCAGCATGCATCTAGAGTATTAAGTTCATAAAGAATGGAGTAATGCCTTAAGCAAGATGACATGATGTTGACAAAATAAACTCAATCAATATGAATAAACCCATCATTTTATCCTTAATGACAACAATACAAATATATGTCTTGTCCCTTTCTGTCACTTGGATATAGAGCACCGCAAGATTGAACCCATCACAAAGCACCTCTCCCATTCCAACATAAATCAATCTGGTTGGCCAAACCAAATAAAATGACCGGAGAGAAATACAAAGCTATAATAATCATGCATAAAAGATTTTAGAGAAGATTCAAATAATATTCATAGGTAATCTGCTGATAAACCAACAATTCATTGGATCCAAACAAACACACCACAAAAAAGGATTACATCAAGTAGAACTCCAAGAACATCGAGGAGAACATTGTATTGAAGATCAAAGAGAGAGAATAATCCATCTAGTTACTAGCTATGGACCCATAGGTCTGTGGTAAACTACTCACACATCATTTGAAGGGCGGAAAGGTTGATGTAGAGGCCCTCTATGATAGATTCCTCCTTTGGCAGAGTACAAGAAAATTCCTCCAGATGGGATCTCGTGAGAATAGAAGCTTGCGACGGTGGAAAAATTGTTTCGGGTGGCTCTATATAGGTTTCCCGATTTTAGAGAATTTATAGCTAGAGTTGGAATTAGGTCAAACGGAGGAACGAGGGGCCCACAAGGCACATGGGCGCGCCTACCCCCTCGGCGCGCCCACGTGGCTTGTGGCCTACTCCTTCGCCTTCTGACCTCCTCCCAAAGTTTCTAGGGTCTCTTATGTCAAGAAAAAAAATCGTCAAAAAGTTTCGTGGCATTTGGACTTCATTAGGTACCGATTTCCCGGAAAACCAAAAACTGGGAAAAAACAACAACTAGCACTTGGCACTAAGTTAATAGGTTAATCGCAAAAAATGATATAATATTACATATAATTGCATATAAAACATCCAAGATTGATACTATAATAGCATAGAACAAAAAAATAGATATGTTGGAGACGTATCAAAGCTCAACAGAAACTAAGTGGGCGTGAATCCAACTTGCTTGCTCATGAAGACCTCGGGCATTTGAGTAAGCCCATCATTGGAATATACAAGCCAAGTTCTATAACATTAAATTCCCACTAGTGATAACTCAGAAGACTCTCTATATGAAAAACATGGTGCTACTCCAAAGCACAAGTGTGGAAAACGATAGTAACATTGCCCCTTCTCTCTTTTTCTCTCATTTTTGGTTGGACTATTTTGGCCTCATTTTTTATTTTTATTTTATTTTTGTTTGGATTCTCATCCCGACTTGTGGGGGAATAATAGTCTCCATCATCCTTTCCTCACTGGGACAATGCTCTAATAATTATGAACATCACACTTCTATTTACATACAACTTGATATTACAACTCGATAAACTGAAAATATGACTCTATATGAATGCCTCTGGTAGTGTACCAGGATGTGCAACAATCTAGCATAACATGTATAATAATGATGAACGGTGGCTGAGCCACAAATACTATGCCAGCTATATGATCATGCAAAGCAATATGAAAATGAACATGTATGTCATGAAAACAGAACTGTGGAAGTTGCATAGCAATCACTAGTAGAAAAAGGGTCAAATGTGAAGCACATTAGTGCCGGTTTGAATTTGAGCCGGCACTAATGTGACCATTAGTGCCGGTTCCAACGGCTAGGCGGGCGGACATCATTAGTACCGGTTTGTGGGCAACCTTTAGTACTGGTTCATGCCATGAACTGGTACTAATGAGGCCAGTGCGGCTGTGGTCAGGCTGGGGCCCCCACAAAGACCATTAGTACCGGTTCAAGGCATGAACCAGTACTAGAGTTTCTTAGTAAGCTGATTTTTAGTCCCACCTCGCCAAGGAAGAGGCAGTATGATCAGTTTATAAGCCGTGAGTGCAGAGACAGTGACGAAGAGGTGCAATGCTCACATGCACGTTGATTAGCTTCAAGCCTTTCGGAATAGCATAGATTGCACTGAGCTATGTGCAGTGCAGTCTACACTATTCCGAAAGGCTTGAAGCAAATTAACTAGCATTACACCTCTTTTTATTTTTAATAACTTATTTGAACTCCAGACTTCTTGTGTGTTCAGTATGCAGCATTCAAAGCGACGTCGTCAATTTTCAACATGTTCTGACATCATTTGCTATTTTTCAATCATTTACCTAATTGTTCAGAGATCTAAATGACCGTGAAATTGAAAATCACTACAAAATGAACTGTGAAAATGTTGAAACTTGGCATGGTATCATCATTTCACCTCCATAGCATGTGTGAAAGAGTAGAAAGGGTCACGGTAAAAACTGGACGCACTTCGTGTACAAACTGGACAATCTCTTTCGGAGTATCAAGGTTTCGGACGAGAACTCATCTGTTACATGGGCACTTCCATGTTTTTTAAACTTATTTGAACTCCGGACTTCTTGTGTGTTCAGTATGCGGCATTCAAAGCGACGTCATCAATTTCCAACATGTTCTGACATTGTTTGCTGTTTTCAGTCATTTACTTAATTGTTTAGAGAGCTAAATGACCGTGAAATTGAAAATCACTACAAAATGAACTGTGAAAATGTTGAAACTTGGCATGGTATCATCATTTCACCCGCATAGCATGTGCAAAAGAGTAGAGAGGGTCACGGCAAAAACTGGACGCACTTCGTGTACAAACTGGACAATCTCTTTCGGAGTATGAGGGTTTCGGACCAGAACTCATCTGTTACATGGGCACTTCAATGTTTTTTAAACTTATTTGAACTCCGGACTTCTTGTGTTTTCAGTATGCAGCATTCAAAGCGACGTCATCAATTTCCAACATGTTCTGACATCATTTGTTGTTTTTCAGTCATTTACCTAATTGTTTAGAGAGCTAAATGACCGTGAAATTGAATGTAGCGACCAGACCTCAAACAGTCTGATCTCTGTGCTCCGGTGTCATCCCTAGATCAGTAATGCTGACACCACACAGTACTCGAAGGATTTATAGCAGAGTAGCAATCACACACTTATTACATCGAGTGTCTCAAAAGAGAACTTATTACAATAAATATGGCTTAAGGCCATCTAATAACGGTAACAGCGGAAGGCTTGGAAGGTAAGTGAGTCCATCAACTCCAACGGCATCACTGAGTATAGAACCACGACCTAAAAACTCCTTAAACATCGTCTGATAAGTCTGCAACATTAATGTTGCAGCCCGAAAACGGGTCAGCACATGGAATATGCTGGCAAGGTAACACATAGAGAATAATGGAATGCAACAGCTATACTATATGCATATTTGGCTGGTGGAAAGCTCTATGGTTACAGTTTTTGCGTAAAGCCAATTTTTCCCTACTTCAAAGGAATAAATTTAATTACTATCATGGTGGTTGTTAAACATTGAGAATGGTTGACAGCATTCTCAATCCCAATTAATCATCATCTTTAACCCAACAAAATTAATTTTAAAGTAACATGTTGAGATTCACATGATAATCCAGGTACTAGATACTCAAGATGTCCATAACCGGGGACACGGCTAACCATGATTAGTTTGTTACACTCTGCAGAGGTTTGCGCACTTTTCCCCACAAGACTCGATCGCCTCCATTGGATTTCTCGCACTACATGGTGTTTGAGAAACGGATGACCGACACATAGTCTTTCAGAAGCGCTAGCACCTTACGATCGGGTAGACCGTACCACCTACATCCCCTACATCTGCTAGTCTACCCTATAAGAGTTCGCACAACTTAATCAACTATGCTAGAGCCCATAATGGCTTGTGGCTGCACACAGAAGTTTCTAGTTTGAAAAATCTCATGATCCCTTTGAGCCTGGGTGGCGGTCCAAAAGAAAAACAGGCAGGTCCTGGAATACCCAGGTGCCTCAATCCACCCGGATGTGTGCTTAGGTTCCCACCTTAGATAAACCATTAATTAACAATCTCACATCTGTCATGGATATCACTCACCTAATCCACGTCTACTAGCATAGCATGGCATAATAAGCAAACGTAGAAAATAACTCCCAAAGGTTTGATGATAAACGGGTAATAGGTACTACCTCATCTACTTCCCATCCCACAATTTAATTAGATCCTAATCATGCAATGTGTGAGGATTGATCTAATGCAATAAAACTGGGTTGTAGAAAAAGGTATGATCAAAGTGTTACTTGCCTTGCTGATGATCCGCGAAACCTAGAGATTCAAAGTAACAGGCGGCGCACTCTGGGTATTCTATCGCAGACAAACAAACAAGCATACAATAAGTACTCATCTAATGCACAGGTAAAACTCAAATAGAAGATCTAACCAGAAAGTTCAACTTAAGAACCCTGGTTTGCAAAAAGAATCAAATCGAACGAAGCAAAAGAAATCAAACGGCGAAACAAAACAACTTCGTTCTAGTAATCTGGATCTAAGTCAAATTTTATAGTAGCAAAAACTTGTTTAAGTTGATTATTCGGAAAGAGGGTTTCGAGACGAAACTCCAGGCGCTTGAATCGCCTGATTCCGATAAACGAGCGAAAAGTTATACTAAAACGAAAATCGGATCAGAAATCGCGATCAGAAAATAACCGCGGAAAAATCCAACGAAAAAGAAAACGACGAACAGAATTTTTTTTTACAATGGCACGGATTTCGAGGGGCGGCGAACCTTGGGCGACGTGCGGCTCCAGCGGATCGGCAGCGAGGCGGCGGCGGCGGTGGCGGCGGCGGATGGCGGCGGCGGCGGCTGGGGCTGGGCGCGGCTAGGGTTAGGGTTTCGGGGCGGCTGGCCTTTGGGCTGGCTTGCCCCGGCTTATAAAGGCCCCGACCGGCGGTGTCCTGGCTGAGTACGGCCCAAAGTCGGTTCTGTTATTTTTTTATTTTATTTTTTAAATACGCTCGGAAGAAAAATAAAAAGAAATACTAAACGGACTCAAAAAATCACGAAATAAATTTTCCCGGGTTTCTAAAATCAAGCCCGATAAAGTGAACATTTATTTGGGCCCTAAACGCAATTTTGAAAAACGCGCATTTTTCCTAAATTCAAATAAAAAAACCGAAAAACTCCGAAATAAATCTTATTTGATTTTTTTATTAAATCTTCAATATTTCTATATTTTGGGAAAGTCATTTTATTCCCTCTCTCATATTTTTGGAATAGAAATAATTGATGATAAAATAAATAAAATCAAATGATCCTGTTTACAAAATTTGAGAAAACTTAAATATGTAAATAACGAAATCCCCAACTCTCTCCGTGGGTCCTTGAGTTGCTTAGGATTTTCTAGGATCAAAACCAAAAGCAAAATAAAATATGATATGCATGATGATCTAATGTATAACATTCCAAATTGAAAATTTGGGATGTTACAAACCTACCCCCTTTAAGATGAATCTCGCCCTCGAGATTCGGGTTGGCTAGAAAATAGGTGAGGGTGGTCCTTGAGTAAATCTTCCTCTCGCTCCCAGGTGGCTTCATCCTCCGTGTGGTGGCTCCACTGAACTTTGCAAAACTTGATAACCTTGCTGCGAGTGACTCGGCTGGCAAACTCGAGAATCTTGACTGGTTTCTCCTCATAGGTCAAATTGTTATCCAACTGAATTGCTTCTAATGGCACTGTGTCTCTCAAAGGTATGTCAGCCATCTCCGCGTGACACTTCTTCAACTGAGAAACGTGGAACACATCATGAACTCCTGTCAATCCTTCTGGCAATTCCAACTTGTAGGCCACTTCTCCCATACGCTCCAAAACTCGATATGGCCCTACAAATCGTGGCGCTAACTTCCCCTTAACTCCAAAGCGCTTAATCCCTCGAAGTGGGGATACTCGAAGATAAGCTCTGTCTCCGACTTCGTAAACTGTCTCCTTGCGTTTAGAATCTGCGTAGCTCTTCTGCCTGGACTGGGCTACCTTGAGCCTATCGCGAATCAACTTCACCTTCTGTTCAGACTCTTTAATCAGATCTGGTCCAAACAACTGGCGGTCTCCAACTTCGTCCCATGACAACGGTGTCCTGCACCTCCTTCCGTACAGAGCTTCGAAAGGGGCCATCTTCAAACTGGTCTGATAGCTATTATTGTAAGAGAACTCTGCATATGGCAAATTATCGTCCCAACTAGATCCATAATCTAGCGCACAAGCTCTCAGCATATCCTCCAAAATCTGATTGACTCTCTCGGTCTGTCCATCTGTCTGCGGATGAAAAGCTGTACTAAATTCTAGCCTAGTACCCAAAGTCTCATGCAACTGCTTCCAGAACTTTGAGGTAAACTGGGTTCCTCTATCTGATACGATGCTCCTCGGAACTCCATGCAAACATACGATCCTGGTCATGTATATCTTTGCCAACTTAGCACTGGTGTAAGTGGTCTTTACTGGGATGAAATGAGCTACCTTCGTCAATCGATCAACTACAACCCAAATCGAGTCATAGCCTGAACGAGTCCTTGGTAATCCCGTGATAAAATCCATGCCTAGCTTATCCCACTTCCATTCGGGTATCGGCAATGGTTGCAACAATCCTGCTGGCTTCTGATGCTCTGCCTTTACTCTCTGACATACGTCACAAACTGCTACATACTCCGCAATATCCTTCTTCATTCCGGTCCACCAGAAAATATTCTTCAAATCCAAATACATCTTGGTATTTCCTGGGTGAATCGAATACGGTGAATCATGTGCCTCTTGCAGAATCAACTTTCTGATCTCCGGGTCATTGGGTACATAAACACGGTCTTCAAACCATAGGGTGTCGTGCTCATCCTCACGAAATCCTTTAGCTTTTCCTTGCTTCATTTTCTCCTTTATGGAAGCAATCTCCTTGTCAGTTTCTGAGCTTCCTGATTCTGTCCATCAAAGTTGACTGAATTTCCAACGTTGCTACATAGCCTCTCGGAACTATTTCCAAACATAGTTCACGAAGATTTTCTGCTAACTCCTTGGGTATTTCTCCCGTCATTAACGTATTGACATGGCTCTTGCGGCTTAATGCATCAGCTACTACATTAGCCTTCCCGGGATGATAATGCAATCTCATATCATAATCCTTGATGAGCTCCAACCATCTCCTTTGTCTGAGGTTCAACTCCTTCTGCGTGAAAATGTACTTCAAACTCTTGTGATCCGTGTACACCTCACAATGATTTCCAATGAGGAAATGTCTCCATGTCTTCAATGCATGCACTACGGCTGCTAACTCCAAATCATGCGTGGCATAATTCAATTCGTGAGGCTTCAGTTGTCGTGAAGCATATGAAACAACTCTCCCTTCCTGCATAAGCACTGTTCCAAGTCCTCGACGTGAAGCGTCGCAATACACCTCATAATCCTTGGTTTGATCTGGCAAAATCAACACTGGTGAGGTAACCAAATAGTTCTTCAAGTCCTAAAAACTTGCATCACACTCCTCAGTCCATTTGAACTTACTATCCTTCTTCAACAACTCCGTCATAGGCTTCGCAATCTTTGAGAAATTCTCAATAAACCTCCGGTAGTATCCTGCGAGTCCAAGAAAACTCCGGATCTCTCCAACTGTTGTTGGTGCTTCCCACTTGGTCACGGTTTCAACTTTAGCAGGATCTACTGCTATACCTTCTCCGGATATAACGTGTCCGAGGAATCCTACTTCCTTCAACCAAAACTCACATTTGCTGAACTTGGCATATAATTGGTGTTCTCTGAGCTTTCCAAGTACCAAACGCAAATGCTCCTTATGCTCCTCTTCATTCTTCGAATATACCAGGATATCATCAATGAACACTACGACGAACTTATCCAAAAACTCCATAAACACTTTGTTCATCATGTTCATAAAATAGGCAGGCGCGTTAGTCAGACCAAATGACATAACGGTATACTCATACAGCCCATACCTGGTGGTAAAAGCTGTCTTCGGAATATCCTGTTCTCGAATCTTCAACTGGTGGTATCCTGATCGCAAATCGATCTTGGAAAACACTTTAGCTCCTTGCAATCGATCAAATAGATCATTGATCATTAGTAGCGGGTACTTGTTTTTGATTGTTACTTCGTTCAATCCTCGATAATCAACAACCATTCTTAACGATCCATCCTTCTTCTCCACTAGAAGTACTGGTGATCCCCAAGGCGAAGAACTTGGGCGAATGTAACCTTTATCCAGTAACTCCTTAATCTGCTTCTTAATTTCCACCAAATCTTTTGCTGGCATCCTATATGGTCTCTTCGATATTGGCCCAGTGCCTGGCAAAAGCTCAATCAAAAACTCAATGTCTCTATCCGGTGGCATGCCTGGCAACTCTTCGGGAAATACATCAGGAAAATCCTTTACCACTGGTACTTCCTCCTGCACAACTCCTGATAAGGAATTTACTTGTGTCCTGTTTGGCGCATGCCGGGATACATACTTGATCCTTCTCCCTTCTGGTGTGGTAAGCAAAATTGACTTACTAGCACACTCAATATTCCCTTCATACTTTGATAACCAATCCATGCCTAATATCACATCCAATCCTTGAGATTCCAATACTACTAGGTCTGAGGGAAAAACATAGTTACCAATCCTTAATGGTAACCGATCACACCATAGACTAGCCACATACTCTGCTCCTGGGGAGGTTACTAACATGGGTGACCTAAGGGCTTGGGTTGGTAGGTTATACTTATCCACAAATCCCCTTGAGATGTATGAATGCGATGCACCAGTATCAAAAAGAATGAGTGCAGTAAATGACTTAACCAAAAACTTACCTATTACTGCATCGGGCTGAGCTTCAACCTCCTCCACATTAACGTGGTTCACCTGTCCCCTGTTGAAAGGGTTCGGCTTCTTCCCAGAGCTTCCATTGCCGTTTTGGCCTTCAGGACATTCATTGGCATAATGTCCGGTCTTGGAACACTTGAAACAGGTGACTTGACTCAGATCTCTCTTGGCTGGGGTTGATGGGGTGCTTGCGGTTCTGGCCATTGCTTCCTCCATTCCCATTACCATTCTTGGTGCCATTGTGATTGTGCGAGCTACCTACTCCATGGGTATGCTGAAAATGTCCTCCCGGTCTAGGGGTAAAACGTGGCTTCTGCTGAGCTCCTGAATTATACTTTCCTTGTCCATACTTCCTCTTGCGGTTCTCAATTTGCTGCTGCTTCCCTTCAATCATAAGAGCACGATCTACCAACTCCTGGTAGTTGTTGAAGGTGGCTACCATCAACTGCATACTCAACTCATCATTCAGTCCTTCCAGGAATTTCTCCTGCTTAGCTGCATCCGTAGCAACGTCATCTGGGGCATAACGTGCTAGCTTACTAAACTCCTCCACATACTGGCCAACTGTCCGTCCTCCTTGGCGCAAGTTACGAAACTCACGCTTCTTCATGGCCATTGCTCCTGCTGAAACATGGGCAGTACGAAAAGCCTGCTGAAACTGGTCCCATGTGACAGTGTCGACTGGGAAGGTGGCTGTGAAATTCTCCCACCAGGATGCTGCGGGTCCTTCTAACTGATGTGCGGCAAACTTCACCTTCTCCGCATCTGTGCATCCTGCTGTGGTCAACTCCCTAGCTGTCTTGCGGAGCCAATCATCTGCTACTATCGGCTCGGTGCTACTGGAAAACACCGGCGGATTCAGCCTAAGAAAACGGGCTAAGTGGTCAACAGGTGGTGGTGGTGGTGGTGGGTTGTTGTTGTTGTTCCCCTGATTCTGATTCTGAACTAGCAACTGCATCAAGGTGTTCTGCTGCTGGATCAACTGGGTGAGCTCCGGCGGAAAGGCAAATCCGGGGTCACGTCTCGGAGGCATCTGAGGGTTTAGAAAAGATGAGATATAAGAATAGAGGGGGTCTAAAGAGAAAACACTACCCATATGCACATGAGGCAAAAGCAAACAATTCACTTCATTCAATCAAACAAAGGCATACAATCGATCTAACTATCGCAAAGTGCTCGGACTACTATATTTACATGGTGGACTACTACTACTGATGAGGTGGTCTACTAGAAATATTCTACGGTTGTAGACTCCATGATATCTGCTCCTGCTTCATCAACATAGTCATCATTGCTACTATCTTGTTCCGAGTCGGTGCCGTCAATGATGATGTAGTCTTCCGGGCTAATCTCCTTGGGTTCTTCGTCTTCATCTACTGGTGTCGGGCCTCCCATAAATACTGCTAGCTTCATAGTTAGGTCGGCATTCTTATCCACCAATACTTCAATTTCTTCTTCATAATCTTCGCGTGTAGCCTTGAGTTCTTCCTCCAGTTCCTTGATTCTAGTCTTAGCCTTCTTCAGATCTATCATGTCGGCGCACATCTGATTCTCCTGTCGTCGAATGTGCTGATTTAACTCCTGAATAAAAGCTGCAATTGATCTATCTTTCCTGGTGCTGATCATCTCCCAGTGTTCATCTCGGCGCCCACAAATCTGGTAGATAGTATCCTTGAGATCCTTGCGGTAGACTTCTCCAATGCGTCCCATGGCGATGTGAGCTGCCATACTCTTTCCTAGACTCCAAGTTGGTGCATCAAAAGAAAACTCTATGGGCTCAGTGACTGGCATGAACGTCCTTCCTGGAACTTGAACTTGAATCATCCAGCGCTCTTCTTCAGGTAAAGTGGCGTTGTAGGTTCCCGTGAAGCTTGGTATTCCTATGTTCAGGTATCTAGTGACTTCCTTCAAGTGGCGTCCAAAGGGTGTATCTTCATCTGGTTGGGTGAACTTGTTCCTTGCATCCGCCATCCTAAAGAGTAGAAAAGATGAGAGGTCAGAAGAGAAGAGAGTGAGTAGTGATCTAGGTCTTTAGCTTAGTGGTCGTGTCCTACAGTCAGCGTGTGCTCTGATACCATCTCTGTAGCGACCAGACCTCAAACAGTCTGATCTCTGTGCTCCGGTGTCATCCCTGGATCAGTAATGCTGACACCACACAGTACTCGAAGGATTTATAGCAGAGTAGCAATCACACACTTATTACATCGAGTGTCTCAAAAGAGAACTTATTACAATAAATATGGCTTAAGGCCATCTAATAACGATAACAGCGGAAGGCTTGGAAGATAAGTGAGTCCATCAACTCCAACGGCATCACTGAGTATAGAACCACGACCTAAAAACTCCTTAATCGTCGTCTGAAAAGTCTGCAACATTAACGTTGCAGCCCGAAAACGGGTCAGCACATGGAATATGCTGGCAAGGTAACACATAGAGAGTAATGGAATGCAACAGCTATACTATATGCATATTTGGCTGGTGGAAAAGCTCTATGGTTACAGTTTTTGCGTAAAGCCAATTTTTCCCTACTTCAAAGGAATAAATTTAATTACTATCATGGTGGTTGTTAAACATTGAGAATGGTTGACATCATTCTCAATCCCAATTAAGCATCATCATTAAACCCAACAAAATTAACTTTAGAGTAACATGTTGAGATTCACATGATAATCCAGGTACTAGATACTCAAGATGTCCATAACCGGGGACACGGCTAACCATGATTAGTTTGTTACACTCTGCAGAGGTTTGCGCACTTTTCCCCACAAGACTCGATCGCCTCCGTTGGATTTCTCGCACTACATGGTGTTTGAGAAACGGATGACCGAGACATAGTCTTTCAGAAGCGCTAGCACCTTACGATCGGGTAGACCGTACCACCTACATCCCCTACATCTGCTAGTCTACCCTGTAAGAGTTCGCACGACTTAATCAACTATGCCAGAGCCCATAATGGCTTGTGGCTGCACACGGAAGTTTCTAGTATGAATAATCTCATGATCCCTTTGAGCCTGGGTGGCGGTCCAAAAGAAAAACAGGCAAGTCCTGGAATACCCAGGTGCCTCAATCCACCCAGATGTGTGTTTAGGTTGCCACCTTAGATAAACCATTAATTAACAATCTCACATCTGTCATGGATATCACTCACCCAATCCACGTCTACTAGCATAGCATGGCATAATAAGCAAACGTAGAAGTAACTCCCAAAGGTTTGATAATAAACAGGTAATAGGTACTACCTCATCTACTTCCCATCCCACAATTTAATTAGATCCTAATCATGCAATGTGTGAGGATTGATCTAATGCAATAAAACTGGGTTGTAGAAAAAGGTATGATCAAAGTGTTACTTGCCTTGCTGATGATCCGCGAAACCTAGAGATTCAAAGTAACAGGCGGCGCACTCCGGGTATTCTATCGCAGACAAACAAACAAGCATACAATAAGTACTCATCTAATGCACAGGTAAAACTCAAATAGAAGATCTAACCAGAAAGTTCAACTTAAGAACCCTGGTTTGCAAAAAGAATCAAATCGAACGAAGCAAAAGAAATCAAACGGCGAAAGAAAACAACTTCGTTCTAGTAATCTGGATCTAAGTCAAATTTTACAGTAGCAAAAACTTGTTTAAGTTGATTATTCGGAAAGAGGGTTTCGAGACGAAACTCCAGGCGCTTGAATCGCCTGATTCCGATAAACGAGCGAAAAGTTATACTAAAACGAAAATCGGATCAGAAATCGCGATCAGAAAATAACCGCGGAAAAATCCGACGAAAAAGAAAACGACGAACAGATTTTTTTTAAACGGCACGGATTTCGAGGGCGGCGAACCTCGGGCGACGCGCGGCTCCGGCGGATCGGCGGCGGGCGGCGGCGGCGGCTGGCGGCGGCGGCGGCTGGGGCTGGGCGCGGCTAGGGTTAGGGTTTCGGGGCGGCTGGCCTTTGGGCTGGCTTGCCCCGGCTTATAAAGGCCCCGGCCAGCGGTGTCCTGGCCGAGTACGGCCCATAGTCGGTTCCGCGTTTTTTTTAATTACGCTCGGAAGAAAAATAAAAAGAAATACTAAACGGACTCCAAAAATCACGAAATAAATTTTCCCGGGTTTCTAAAATCAAGCCCGATAAAGTGAACATTTATTTGGGCCCTAAATGCAATTTTGAAAAACGCGCATTTTTCCTAAATTCAAATAAAAATACCGAAAAACTCCGAAATAAATCTTATTTGATTTTTTTATTAAATCCTCAATATTTCTATATTTTGGGAAAGTCATTTTATTCCCTCTCTCATATTTTTGGAATAGAAATAATTGATGATAAAATAAATAAAATCAAATGATCCTGTTTACAAAATTTGAGAAAACTCAAATATGTAAATAACGAAATCCCCAACTCTCTCCGTGGGTCCTTGAGTTGCTTAGGATTTTCTAGGATCAAAACCAAAAGCAAAATAAAATATGATATGCATGATGATCTAATGTATAACATTCCAAATTGAAAATTTGGGATGTTACATTGAAAATCACTACAAAATGAACTATGAAAATGTTGAAACTTGGCATGGTATCATCATTTCACCCGCATAGCATGTGCGAAAGAGTAGAGAGGGTCATGGAAAAAACTGGACGCACTTCGTGTACAAACTGGACAATCTCTTTTGGAGTATCAGGGTTTCGGACGAGAACTCATCTCTTACAGCGGCACTTCATTTTTTTAAACTTATTATAACTCCAGACTTTTTGTGCATTCAGTATGCACCATTCAAAGCCACGCCATCAACTTTCAACCATCAACTTGGCATGGTATATAAAAATAAATGAATAGAAGAAAATAAATAAAGCAGAAAAGAAAAAAAGCAGAAAAGAAAAAATAACAGAAAAGAAAAAAACTATAGCAGAAAAGAAAAAACTATATAAAAAACTACTCCGAAATAACTAAAAGAAAATAAATATAGCAGAAAAGAAAAAAAACTACTCAAAAATAAATAGAAGAAAAAATAAAGCAGAAAAGAAAAAAATATAAAAAAAATTGGGGCGCTGCCCTGTGGGCCTGCTAGAACACGGGCGTGCAATTTCAGGCCCAAAAGGCCCAGCAGACTCACAGGGCAGTGCGCCGTAGTTAGGCCCAGAAGCCTACTTTATAGAGGAGTTCGAAAGGGCAGTCGCGACTGGGTTTATAAACCAGTGCGGCTGCCCTTCGCCCAGCGAGGTGGGACTAAACTTTGTGCACCACGGGTGGCAGTGCACAACCTTTAGTACCGGTTGGTGGCTCCAACCGGTACTAAAGGTTGGTCTTTAGTACCGGTTGGTGGCTCCAACCGGTACTAAAGGGTGCTCTTCCCGCCTCTTGGCCAGGCCAAAGTTGGCCTTTAGTACCGGTTGGTGGCTCCAACCGGTACTAAAGGCCCATCCTATATAAGAAAACACTTCAAAAAATTCAGTTTCTCATCTGCTTCTTCTCCTCTGTCCTGTCACCCGCCGCCCTCATTGTTGCCCCCTTCGACGCCCCGTCGCCACCCCTCGTCGACGCCCCCGTCGCCGCCCCGTCCCCGTCCCCTTCGTTGCCGCCCCGGCCGCCCCCGTCCCCGTCGCCGCGCCCCGCCCCATCGTCCCATCGTCCCCGCCTGGCCCGTCCCCGTTGTCGCCGCCCCGTCCCCATCCCCGTCGTCGCCATCCCCGTCGTCACCATCCCCGTCGGCGCCGCCCGTCGCTGTCCCCGTCGCCGCCCCCATCGCCTCGCCTCACCGGTGAGATCCTACCCCGGCCGCCATGTCCACACACACACATTGTTTTTTAGTTATAAATTTTAGTTATAGAAATTTCATGTTTAGTTGAACTAGTTGAATTAATATAACTAGTTTATTTTTAGTAAATGCTTAGTTGAACTAGCTAGTTGAATTAGTACTAGTTTATTTTTAGTAAGAAAATTTAGGTATATGAGATTTGATGATCTAATTAAAATTTTACTATATATAGCTACTTTATATATTTTAGTAAGAAAATTAATAGAACTAGTTTATTTTTAGTAAATTCTTAGTTGAATTAGTTGAATTAATAGAACTAGTTATTTTTAGTAAGAAAATTTAGGTACATGAGATTTGATGATCTAATCAAAATATTACTATATAGAACTACCTACTTTATTTTAGTAAGAAATTAATAGAACTAGTTTATTTTTAGTAAATGCTTAGTTGAATTAATAGAACTAGTTTATTTACTTGAATTAATAGAACTAGTAAGTGTTTAATGTTTCACCTATATATGAACATATGTTAGATATTAATGTCAAATGTTAGATGAATTAGATATAAATTATATGTTAGATATATATTTAATTGAGTTATATGAGATTTGATTATCCAATTAACATTTTATTATATAGAACTAGCTACCTTATTTTTAGTAAGAAAATTAATAGAACT
This sequence comes from Triticum aestivum, assembly GCF_018294505.1. Classification (NCBI taxonomy): domain Eukaryota; kingdom Viridiplantae; phylum Streptophyta; class Magnoliopsida; order Poales; family Poaceae; genus Triticum; species Triticum aestivum. The sequence continues at coordinate 451,294,761 of NC_057812.1, read as the reverse complement.
AGTTTAGTTGAACGTTGAATTAATTAGTTGAACTAGTTAGTTGAATTAGTTGAGCTACTTTATTTAGGTATATTTTTCGTAAGTGCTTAGTTGAATTAGTTGAATTAATTAGTTGAACTAGTTGAATTAATAGAATTAGTTGAATTAATAGAACTAATAAGTGTTTAATGTTTCACCTATGAACATAGGAATGTCGTCTGACGACGAACACGATTTCATTATGTGCGAATACTGCGAAGACCAGCGTGACCTGTCCGGCCCAAATTTTCTAGTTGATTATAGATGCTTCAGCATCAAGTTGGATGAGAACTTCGATGTGGATACAGTAAGTCACAACGACAAGTCTTTTTTCGTAATTAAGCATGACTTATGCTTCATTTGCTTCAACTTTTAATTTTAATTTTTCACTATTCTACTAGTGTATCCCCTGCCATGCAAGAATTTTGTCTTGGATAAGATAGGTTTCAGTCCGAACGAAACTATGGAGGTAAAAAGAGTTTACTTGAAGACCGAGCATGGTTATACCTTCAACGTCAAATTATACAATGCAGACACATACACCTATTTTGAATGCAAAACTTGGCAAGCACTATGCAAGGCTTATGCATTTGAGCCTGATATGGTTATCACCTTTGATATTCGTCCGAAAGATGATATTGAAGGTAATAGAGACATCTGGGTCGTTGTGCAGACGCCTCCAGTTCTACCATTATGTGAGTTTCTCAACCATATTTATGTCTTTGATATGAGATTATTTGAACTAGTTGAATAATTAATAGATCTCAATTTATATTGACAGCTTATTTCCAATCAAGCAAACATGTCCGGCGCTTGGTAGACAGGACCGTCCACTGTCCCGGGGCTGAACTAAACTGTGAGGAGACAAGTCATTATGTTTCATGGCTAGAGGATCTTGATGCTGTCAAGACAAAATAAAATCCTGCACTTAGAAATGTTAGTACTCAAAACGTGCGACCAATAGTGTCCGTACTGACCTACGGTCACATATATTTAGGAAAGATGGTAAGATTTCTACTATTTCTCCTTAGTGCATCTTTTGCATACGTTATTTGTTTAAGCTAAACTTCATTGCTAAGTATGTTACTATACGATGTTCTTCAACAGGGAGTCCCGATGAATGTTGTGCCTGATTGGATCGAGACTAAATGTACCATGAATATTGTTAGCTTATGGCCAAGATATCCTACAATGCACTTTAGTGCATTCAGGATTTCTAATAGCGAGGAATGCTTAATAGTAAAAGATTGGAGCAAAATTGTGAACAATCGCAGAGAAGTACTAGGGGGCAGCAATCAGAAGCGCAACCCACGATTAGGAGACAGGTTCATCTGCATGCTCCAATATGATGAATCGGGAAATCTATACATGTTCTATGCTATTTTACCTGAGAGAGAGAGCAGCAGGAGTGATTAATTAGCTAGTTCATGCTCTTAGTACTTGTCCTCTCATGTCCGTGTTCTTCGTCCTGAATTTAATCTCAAAGAGTGATTTGCTTTTGTGGTGTTATGAATGCTTGTAATATCATTACCATGTTGAACTCGATGATATCTTTGCTTCTGGTACAAGTGAATGTTTCTTCTTTAAGCTAGTGTTGGTGGTGATTAGATAGCGGTAATGACTATATGATGATTAAGTAGTGGTAATGAGATGACTATTATATGATGATTTTTAGCTAGCATGAAAACTGTTGTTGGTGATGATATATATGATGCAAGAGTTTTTATATTAATATGATGATGATGAGTTATTATATCATTTATGAAAGAAACCGTAGATTAGTTTCAACTGGATGGATTCTAGCTAAGTGATCAAGTATATGCCATATCCATATTACCTCGATCACTTAATTAGGTGATCAAGTATATATAACATGGATATGACATATACTTGATGACTTAGCACGATCCAGTCAAACTAATCTGCGGTACATTCACCTAATGATTTAACAATTCATTATAATGTAAAACAATCACTAAATTAAATTGAAAACACAAAATTAAACTAAAAAAATTAAAACCAAAACACACCCAAACATTTAGTACCGGTTGGTTTTACCAACCGGTACTAATGTCCTACGCGCCCACGGAGCTGGCTCGTGCCACATGGTTGCCCTTTAGCACCGGTTCATGCTGAACTAGTACTAAAGGGGGGCCTTTGGTGCCCACACTTTAGTGACGGTTACCGAACCGGCACTAAAGGGCCTTACGAACCGGTGCTATTGCCCGGTTCTGCACTAGTGAATATATCTCACAATGGCTATGGAAATGCCATCATAGGTAGGTATGATGCCTGTTTTGAGGAAGATATAAGGAGGCTTATGTGTGATAACATATATCATATCACAGGGTTTGGATGCACCAGCGAAGTTTGCACCGACCCTCGAGGTGAGAAAGGGCAATGAACGGTACCGAAGAGGGTAGCAAGTTGCGGAAAGGTAAGAGTGTGTATAATCCATTGACCCACATTAGTCATAAAGAACTCACATACTTATTGTGAAAGTTTATTAGCTCTCGAAGCAAAGTACTACTTGCATGCCCCTAGGTGGATAGTTTGGTAGGAAAAGACCATCGCTCATCCACGACAGCCACTCATAAGGTAGACACTTAATAATAAATCATGATCCAACTTCATCGCATAACTAGAGACTATGCGTGCATGCTTCAGGAATCACAAACCTTAACATCAATATTCTTACTAAACCACAATCATATACTAGTACTGATACGTCTCCAACGTATCTATAATTTTTGATTGCTCCATGCTATATTATCTACTGTTTTGAATGTTTATGGGCTTTATTATACACTTTTATATCATTTTTGGGACTAACCTATTAACCCAGAGCCCAATGTTAGTTTCTGTTTTTACCCTGTTTTAGGGTTTCGAAGAAAAGGAAAATCAAACGGAGTCCAATTGACCTGAAACTTCACGAAACTCATTTTTGGAAGGAAAGAAGCCCAGAAGACTTGGAGTGCACGTCGGGGGATCTGCGAGAAGGTCACGAGGCAGGGGGGCGCGCCCACCCCCTGGGCGCGCCCTCCACCCTTGTGAGCCCCTCGTGGCCCCCTGGCGTACTTCTTCCACCTATATATCTCCATATACCCGAAAAACATCCGTGAGCACAATAGATCGGGAGTTCCGCTGCCAGAAGCCTCCGTAGCCACCGAAAGCCAATCTAGACTCGTTTCGGCACCCTGCCGGAGGGGGCAATCCTTCTCCGGTGGTCATCTTCATCATCCCGGTGCTATCCATGACGAGGAGGGAGTAGTTCTCCCTCGGGGCTAAGGGTATGTACCAGTAGGTATGTGTTTGATCTCTCTCTCTCTCTCGTGTTCTTGAGATGATACGATCTTGATGTATTGCGAGCTTTGCTATTATATTTGGATCCTATGATGTTTCTTCCCCCCTCTACTCTCTTGTAATGCACTGAGTTTCCCCTTTGAAGTAATCTTATCGGATTGAGCCTTTATAGATTTGAGAACACTTGATGTATTTCTTGTCATGCGTATCTATGGTGACGATGGGATATCACGTGATTCACTTGATGTATGTTTTGGTGATCAACTTGCGGGTTCCACCCATGAACCTATGCATAGGGGTTGGCACACGTTCTCGTCGTGATTCTCTGGTAGAACTTTGGGGCACTCTTTGAGGTCCTATGTGTTGGTTGAATAGATTAATCTGAGATTGTGTGATGGATACCGTATAATCATACCCACGGATACTTGAGGTGACATTGGAGTATCTAGGTGACATTAGGGTTTTGGTTGATTTGTGTCTTAAGGTGTTATTCTAGTACGAACTCTAGGGCTGTTTGTGACACTTATAGGAATATCCCAACGGATTGATTGGAAAGAATAACTTTGAGGTGGTTTCGTACCCTACCATAATCTCTTCGTTCGTTCTCCGCTATTAATGACTTTGGAGTGACTCTTTGTTGCATGTTGAGGGATAGTTATGTGATCCAATTATGTTAGTATTGTTGAGGGAACTTACACTAGTGAAAGTATGAACCCTAGGCCTTATTTCCTATCATTGCAATTCCGTTTGTGCTCACTTTTATCATTAGTTACCTTGATGTTTTTATAATTTCAGATTACAAATACCTTTATCTAACATCCATATTGCACTTGTATCACCATCCCTTCGCCGAACTAGTGCACCTATACAATTTACCATTGTATTGGGTGTGTTGGGGACACAAGAGACTCTTTGTTATTTGGTTGCAGGGTTGCTTGAGAGAGACCATATTCATCCTACGCCTCCTACGGATTGATAAACCTTGGGTCATCACTTGAGGGAAATTTGCTATTGTCCTACAAACCTCTGCACTTGGAGGCCCAACAAAGTCTACAAGAAGAAGGTTGTGTAGTAGACATCAAGCTTTTTTCTGGCGCCGTTGCCGGGGAGGTGAGTGCTTGAAGGTATATCTTTAGATCTTGCAATCGAGTCTTTTAGTTTCTTGCTTTATCACTAGTTTAGTTTATAAAAGAAAACTATAAAAAATGGAATTGAGTTTGTCTCATACGCTTCATCTTTTAAATATCTTTCGTGAGTATGATGGAAAGGAAAATTGTGCTCAAGTGCTAGAAGAAGAATGCATTAGAATTTTTGGCACTAAATATTTGAATGATGAGCATGATTGCAATGTTTTTAGTATGAATTCCTTGAATATCCATGATGCTAATGATATGCAAAGCCACAAGCTTGGGGAAGCTATGTTTGGTGAAGATGATATTTTTTGTCCCCCAAGTTTTGATGAGCAAATTTATTATGATGAAAGCATGCCTCCTATCTATGATGATTATTGTGATGACGCGTATGCTTTAAATAATAATGATAACCATGAAACTTGTCATCTTGATCTTAATTTTCAATCACATGATAGTTATTTTGTTGAGTTTGCTCGCACTATTATCCATGAGAAGATTTTTGCTTGTGTGGACAGTAATAAAATTTCTATGCTTATAGATCATGAAAAGAATGCTTTAGGTGCTGGTTATATTGTTGAATTAATTCATGATTCTACTGAAAATTATTATGAGGGAGGAATATATGCTTGTAGGAATTGCAATAATACCAAGTTTCCTCCCTATGTGCTTAAAGTTTTGAAGTTATGCTTGTTTTACCTTCCTATGCAAGTTGATTCTTGTTCCCATAAGTTGTTTGCTCACAAAATCCCTATGCATACGAAGTATGTTAGACTTAAATGTGTTAGTAATATTCTTAATGATGCTCTCCTTATGTTTCAATTCTTATCTTTCATGTGAGCAACATTGAAATCATCATGCCTCGCTAAGGGCGTTAAACGATAGCGCTTGTTGGGAGGCAACCCAACTTTATTTTTGTTCCTTGCTTTTTGTTCCTGTTTATTAATAAATAATTCATCTAGCCTCTGTTTAGATGTGGTTTTATGCTTTTAATTAGTGTTTGTGCCAAGTAGAACCTTTGGGAAGACTTTGGGAAAGTCTTGTTGATCATGCTGTAAAAAACAGAAACTTTAGCGCTCACGAGAATTGCTTCCATTTTTATTTGGAGAGTGCTATTTAGTTAATTCTTTTTTAAGATGATTAATAGATAAATTCCTCAGGTCCAGCAATTTATTTTAGAATTTTATGAGTTCCATAAGTATACGTTTGATCCAGATTACTACAGACTGTTCTGTTTTTGACAGATTCTGTTTTTCATGTGTTGTTTACTTATTTTGATGAATCTATGGCTAGTAAAATAGTTTATAAATCATGGAGAAGTTCTAATAAAGTACGTTTAACACCAATATAAATAAAGAGTGAGTTAATTACAGTACCTTGAAGTGGTGTTTTGTTTTCTTTCGCTAATGGAGCTTACGAGTTTTCTGTTAAGTTTTGTGTTGTGAAGTATTCAAGTTTTGGGTAAGGATTCGATGGACTATGGAATAAGGAGTGGCAAGAGCCTAAGATTGGGGATGCCCAAGGCACCCCAAGGTAATATTCAAGGATAGACAAGAGCCTAAGCTTGGGGATGCCCCGGAAGGCATCCCCTCCTTTGTCTTCGTTCATCGGTAACTTTACTTGGAGCTATATTTTTATTCGCCACATGATATGTGTTTTGCTTGGAGCGTCAATTTATTTTGTTAGTATTTGCTTGATGTTATTTAGAACATTTTTTTGCATCTTTTATTTCAATAAAATTGGCATTGATAGCCTTTACTATGCCTATGTTACAAGTATACATGTTGCTGTTTGAAAACAGAAAGTTTACCACTGTTGCAATAATTCCCTAGAAAAGTCAGAATGTGATAAAATGTTGAAACCTTTTTCATATTAAGCTCTGATAAATTTACTACAGTAGGAATTTTCTTTCATAATTTTTGGAGCTAGTGAAGTATGGATGTTGCTGCATTCTTTATAGACTATCCTGTTTAGGCAGATTGCTGTTATGTTTACATTGTTTGCATATGATTGCTTCTTTAAATGATTCTATTTGAGGATAGGACTATTAAATATGCAAAGGCATTTAGTATGCAATGTTGAATAATAATTTTAGTGATTTGCTACAATAGAGTATGATAAGGTTTTTGCAACGGTTTATACTAACTTATCTCATGAGTCCTTGTTGAGTTTTGTGTGGATGAAGCTTTTGAGATTTAGGGAGACCTTGATATGAGAGGAATTAAGGAGACACAAAAGCTCAAGCTTGGGGATGCCCAAGGCACCCCAAGATAATATTTCAAGAAGTCTCAAGAATATAAGCTTGGGGATGCCCCGGTTGGCATCCCACCTTTCTTCTTCAACAATTATCGGTTAGTTTCGGTTGATCCTAAGTTTTTGCTTCTTCACATGATGTTTGCCATTCTTAGAATGTAATTTTATTTTTCTTTGTTTGCTGTTTGAATATAATACCAAGATCTGAAATTTTAAATGTTAGAGAGTCTTCACATAGTTGCATAATTATTCAACTACTCATTGATCTTCACTTATATCTTTCAGAGTAGTTTGTCATTTGCTCTAGTGCTTCACTTGTATCTTTTAGAGCATGGTGGTAGTTTTATTTTGAAGAAATAGATGAACTCTCATGCTTCACTTAGATTATTTTGAGAGTCTTAAATAGCATGGTAATTTTCTTAAAATCCTAATATGCTAGGTATTCAAGAATAATAAAATTCTCTTAAAGAGTATTGAATACTAAGAGAAGTTTGATACTTGATAATTGTTTTGAGATATGGAGATGGTGATATTAGAGTCATGCTAGTTGAGTAGTTGTGAATTTGAGGAATACTTGTGTTGAAGTTTGCAAGTCCTGTAGCATGCACGTATGGTAAACGTTGTGTAACAAATTTGAAACATGAGGTGTTGTTTGATTGTCCTCCTTATGAGTGGCGGTCGGGGACGAGCGATGGTCTTTACCTACCAATCTATCCCCCTAGGAGCATGCGCATAGTGCTGAGGTTTTTGATGACTTGTAGATTTTTGCAATAAGTATGTGAGTTCTTTACGACTAATGTTGAGTCCATGGATTATACGCACTCTCACCCTTCCATCCTTGCTAGCCTCTTCGGTACCGCGCATTGCCCTTTCTCACATTGAGAGTTGGCGCAAACTTCGCCGGTGCATCCAAACCCCGTGATATGATATGCTCTTTCACACATAAACCTCCTTATATCTTCCTCAAAACAGCCACCATACCTACCTATTATGGCATTTCCATAGCCATTCCGAGATATATTGCCATGCAACTTTCCATCATTCCGTCCATCATGACACATTCATCATTGTCATATTGCTTAGCATGATCATGTAGTTGACATAGTATTTGTGGCAAAGCCACCGTTCATAATTCTTTCATACATGTCACTCTTGGTTCATTGCATATCCTGGTACACCGCCGGAGGCATTCATATAGAGTCATCTTTGTTCTAGTATCAAGTTGTAATCATTGAGTTGTAAATAAATAGAAGTGTGATGATCATCATTATTAGAGCATTGTCCCAAGTGAGGAATAAAAAAAGGGGAGAGAAAGGCCATAAGAAATAGAAGGCCCAAAAAAATGAGAGAAAAAGAGAGAAGGGACAATGTTACTATCCTTTTACCACACTTGTGCTTCAAAGTAGCACCATGATCTTCATAGTAGAGAGTCTCTCATGTTATCACTTTCATATACTAGTGGGAATTTTTCATTATAGAACTTGGTTTGTATATTCCAACAATGGGCCTCCTCAAGTGCCCTAGGTCTTCGTGAGCAATCAAGTTGGATGCACACCCACTAGTTTCTTTTGTTGAGCTTTCATACATTTATAGCTCTAGTGCATCCGTTGCATATCAATCCCTACTCCTTGCATTAGCATCAATTGATGGGCATCTCCATAGCCCATTGATTAGCCTCATTGATGTGAGACTTTCTCCTTTTTGTCTTCTCCACATAACCCCCTCATTATTATATTCCACCCATAGTGCTATATCCATGGCTCGCGCTCATGTATTGCGTGAAAGTTTATGAGTTTGAGATTACTAAAGTATGAAACAATTTCTTGGCTTGTCATCGGGGTTGTGCATGATGAGAGCATTCTTGTGTGACGAAAATGAGACATGACTAAACTATATGATTTTGTAGGGATGAACTTTCTTTGGCCATGTTATTTTGAGAAGACATAATTGCTTAGTTAGTATGCTTGAAGTATTATCATTTTTATGTCAATATGAACTTTTGTCTTGAATCTTTCGGATCTGAATATTCATACCACAATTAAGAAGAATCACATTGAAATTATGCCAAGTAGCGTTCCGCATCAAAAATTCTGTTTTTATCATTTACCTACTCGACGACGAGCAGGAATTAAGCTTGGGGATGCTAATACGTCTCCAATGTATCTATAATTTTTGATTGCTCCATGCTATATTATCTACTGTTTTAAATGTTTATGGGCTTTATTATACACTTTTATATCATTTTTGGGACTAACCTATTAACCCAGAGCCCAGTGCCAGTTTCTGTTTTTACCCTGTTTTAGGGTTTCGAAGAAAAGGAAAATCAAACGGAGTCCAATTGACCTGAAACTTCACGGAACTCATTTTTTGGAAGGAAAGAAGCCCAGAAGACTTGGAGTGCACGTCGGGGGATCTGCGAGGAGGTCATGAGGCAGGGGGCGCGCCCTCCACCCTTGTGGCCCCCTTGACGTACTTCTTCCACCTATATATCTCCATATACCCTAAAAACATCCGCGAGCACAATAGATCGGGAGTTCCGCCGCCAGAAGTCTCCGTAGCCACCGAAAGCCAATCTAGACCCATTCTAGCACCCTGCCAGAGGGGGCAATCCTTCTCCGGTGGTCATCTTCATCATCCCGGTGCTCTCCATAACGAGGAGGGAGTTGTTCTCCCTCGGGGCTGAGGGTATGTACCAGTAGCTATGTGTGTGATCTCTCTCTCTCTCTCTCGTGTTCTTGAGATGATACGATCTTGATGTATCACGAGCTTTTCTATTATATTTGGATCCTATGATGTTTCTTCCCCCCTCTACTCTCTTGTAATGAATTGAGTTTCCCCTTTGAAGTAATCTTATCGGATTGAGTCTTTATAGATTTGAGAACACTTGATGTATGTCTTGCCGTGCGTATCTGTGGTGACGATGGGATATCACGTGATTCACTTGATGTATGTTTTGGTGATCAACTTGCAGGTTCCGCCCATGAACCTATGCATAGGGCTTGGCACATGTTCTCGTCGGGATTCTCTGGTAGAACTTTGGGGCACTCTTTGAGGTCCTATCTGTTGGTTGAATAGATGTATCTGAGATTGTGTGATGCATATCGTATAATCATACCCACGGATACTTGAGGTGACATTGGAGTATCTAGGTGACATTAAGGTTTTGGTTGATTTGTGTCTTAAGGTGTTATTCTAGTACGAACTCTAGGGCTGTTTGTGACACTTATAGGAATAGCCCAACGGATTGGTTGGAAAGAATAACTTTGAGGTGGTTTCGTACCCTACCATAATCTCTTCGTTCGTTCTCCGCTATTAGTGACTTTGGAGCGACTCTTTGTTGCATGTTGAGGGATAGTTATGTGATCCAATTATGTTAGTATTATTGAGGGAACTTACACTAGTGAAAGTATGAACCCTAGGCCTTATTTCCTATCATTGCAATACCGTTTGTGCTCACTTTTATCATTAGTTACCTTGCTGTTTTTATAATTTCAGATTACAAATACCTTTATCTACCATCCATATTGCACTTGTATCACCATCTCTTCGCCGAACTAGTGCACCTATACGATTTACCATTGTATTGGGTGTGTTGGGGACACAAGAGACTCTTTGTTATTTGGTTGCAGGGTTGCTTGAGAGAGACCATCTTCATCCTATGCCTCCTACGGATTGATAAACCTTAGGTCATCCAGTTGAGGGAAATTTGCTACTGTCCTACAAACCACTGCACTTGGAGGCCCAACAAAGTCTACAAGAAGAACGTTGTGTAGTAGACATCAAGTACCCCCACATATTACCATCTTAATATCGCAAAACTATTATAAGGAATCAAACATATCATATTCAGTGATCTACATAAAAGTTTTTATTATATCCATTTTGAATACCTATCCTTTATGAACTAATCTTATAACCCATGCAAATTTCCTTGACTCTCAAAAATATTTAAGTGAAGCATGAGAATGCAACTATTTCTATAAAATATAACCACTGTCGTGCTCTAAAAAAATATGAGTGAAGCACTAGAGCAACTGCCTTGATCAAAAGATATAAGTGAAGCACGTAGAGTATTCTAAAAGTTCATGAATAAATGTGTATGTCTCTCAAAAGGTGTATCCAATAAACAATGATTGTGGCAAACTAAAAAGCAAAAAAGTAAGGAAAATAATATAAGATGCTCCAAGCAAAACTCATATCATGTGATGAATTAAAATATAGCTCCAAGTAACACAACGATAGATTGTAGACGAAAGAGGGGATGCCTTCCGGGGCATCCCCTGTTGCGAAACGTAGTACAAAACAAAACAAAAATCGCCCTATGATCACCCATGAACAATATGAAGATGCATAATGGGTTGTGATCAACGATCGTTACTGACTCCAGGAGTGCAGCGGAAGTAGACGAGTCGGTGTAGATCGTACTTGAAGTCCCTCGAATGTTGATGACGATCCCCCGAACCACCCACGGACGATTCCTCGAATGGAAGACTGAAAGCACGACCTCTCTACTTGGTTGCAAGCGTACGGTCTTCACGATTCGGCAATGCTTCACTGTCCAGAGCTAATCGTCGCCAGAGAATCAGAGGGAGGAGATTGGAACCACACGAGGCTTCTAATTATGAGGATTAGAAGTGGCTAGGGTTCACTCTAATTAGTCAACTAAGACCAACTAGAATGTGCACTAGATCAACTAGAGGAGGCTCCAAAACTTGTGTTGTTCAATTGGGTACCAAACCTCCACTATATATAGGTTAGAGGGGAGAGGGAGGGCTGCGACCAAGGAGGGAACCCCTCCTTGGGGCGTCCCACAAAGGGAAGGAGGATTGGACTCCTCCCCTTGTCCAATTTGCCACCCCCACCCACAAGGAAAGGGAGGCGCCTTCCCACTTGGGCCCTTGTGGCCCAAGTTGCCTTCCACCTCTTGGCCACTTTAGGCCCATTGATATTTAATTATATATATATATATATGTTCTAAATAGTTTCAAAGAATTATATATATAATTTAACATCCCTGTAAACATTTTCCACTTATATATAGTAATCGTTAATACCCGGTATTACCAAAACCCTTCCGGTTACCCTGAAACACTTTTGGAACCTCTCGGAACTATTCCGGATATTCATGAAACAGTTCCACAAATATATTCTTATCACTCCCATCATAATTTGTGTGAAACAGGCTTTGTATATATATATATTGAATCACAGGTAGAACCTTTGATTCCTTAGACTGAGTTATGGAACCACTATTAAGAATAATATTCCAATGATACAATCATTTAGAAACCATACCAAACTCATGAATGAACTTTTGATCCACCACCCTTCATGTTTTGCTTCTAAAGCAATAATGTACTTAGCCTTCTGTTATAGAATTCACCATAGTAATTTTTGGACCAATTCCAACTTATTGTGTCACCATAAATCACTTTTAATTTGAAATCGAAAAATCACTTGGAGCATAGATGAAGATTTTATCGATGTACTACTTAGAACAAGCCTTCATTGATGTAACTCCTTACAACAATCTCTTCATTTTCTCTGTGTGAGAGAAACATGTCGTTAATCCTTAACGACATTTTTCATAGTTGTCCTATAATCAACAATTTGACCATACTAGTAACTTTTACTTACAACTAACTCAGAGTATTAGAAATATCTGGTTGTTTACATACCATGGAATACTAGTGTGGTTGAAATCATATTTCGCTCATTAGTATTTCAGGATACCGACTCCTTCCATGTGACATTGACAAGAAACTCTTCTTGACATTTTACATTTGGCTAAGTCCGATTAGACACTATTATCTCCATAGATCATAATGTCTAATACCAATACTAGTCATTGCCTAAGTATTTTACTGAAAAACTAGTTTCAATAAATTCTTAATCCGTGTCAAGAAATTTACATAACTTCCAATCAACAATATGTCATGTACATATAGTGTTTAGAAATATTATCATGCTCCCTCTTACTTTCTTGTAAATACAAGCATCTTCGCTTTACTCGATGAAATCAATTTATACGACAATTTCATCAATACGAAGATTCCAACTCCACTATGCTTGCTTCAGATCATTATATGATCTCTTGAAGTTTTCATACTTACTAGTATCCTCTGGATCGACAAAATTATCTTGGATCGTATCAAACTTACAACCTTGGTTCTATTTCCATCTCATGGAATCATTTTTTACATCCATCCATTTTATCTCATAATTGAAATATTTAATAATTGCTAGTTTAAGCCAGACTAACTTTAAGTATTGCTATGATGAGACAATCTCGTCATACTCAATACTTTAATCTTGTCATAAACTATTTGTAACAAGTCAAGCATTATAAAACATCTTTATCTTTGTTAGTTTATAGATCCATTACTATTCTTTAGACTGTAAGTATTTCGAAGGGTTCATCAAGTTCTAAGCTTGAATTATGTGAATCGATACTATCTTGGATTATGTTGGCATATAGCAAATTTCCGGAGTCAGGGCCCATCAACGCCTCTCTGTGATTTATAGGTTCATTGTTTGCCCAACAATATTTTGTCTGCATACCACAAAGGTCTGCACGAATTTTCCCAACCTATATAGTTTAGCTGGAAGTTTGACCGTAGTCTCTATATCTCGTGTGGAGGCTTTAGTATCAGTCGTAGTAAGAAATTCTAGAATTACTTCCAGTGTTTCCTTTCTTTGAGCTGATTATGAAGATTCCGCAATCTTCTCGAGTCGCACTGTCCTCCCACTGACTCTATTGTAGAAAACATTTTCCTCAAAACTTCTGCACTCTATGCCAACACTTTGCCTCGGCGTAGTGACAGAGGAATACCCAACTATTTGGGATAACCTACAAAGTAGCACTCATTTCACTAAATTTTATGGCACTCCCTTTTCTGTGTGAAAGCCACAGTCTCTAAAGTATCACTTTGAAAGTATATTGGCGAAATAATTAATGTCATCTTTGATATCACCATGTCATACATAGTTTGATTGCATCTACTTAAAACAATCTACTTTCAGTAGTGTTTCTAGGAGGTGCAAGCTATAAAATTCTTTTATAGCTCATCAGACATTCACTAAATTTGTAACTCAAATATTCTTTTCTGTAATCCAATTGTAGAAACATACTTTTCTTGTTACAATAATTTCTACTCCATTCTGAAAACCTTTTAAACACTTCAAAAGATCCAAATCTATGTCTCAATTAGTAAATATAAATATCTACTTGAGTCATCCTTGAAGATAGATAAATCCATTGCTTGCAACAACACTTAGTGGACTGCATACATAGATATGCATATTGCCAATTATTTTGTTGCTTGTTTTCTATGTCCCGTGAACAGTATTTTAGTTTACTTCACAATTTGGACGAAACTTGCAAGTGTCAGATGATTCTCAATCGGATGACTTCAAAATTCATCACTATTGACGGTGTCCTTGATTAGGGGGTATTCACCATGTCATCTCCCGACCAGCTGGATTAGGCCGAGGACCCCCATGGCGGTTCACTCATGGGCCACTTCGGGCAGCCCATGATGCATACAAGGAAGACTCTCGAAGACTTGGTGCACAAGGCGAGGACTCTTCTCAACCCTAGGCCTCTGTATGTTATATAAGCCAAGGCCAGGCTAGTCAATAGACAACCTTATATTTATTAGAACAATCTCGTGCTAGATAATGTACTCTGTACTATCCCCCATATGAATAAAATCAAAAGCAAGACGTAGGGTATTATCTCTTCAAGAGAGTCTGAACCTGGGTAAAATCATGTGTCTGTGTTACCATCGCTCCAAGACGCCTAGTTTAGGACCCCTACTACGAGATATGCCGGATATAGAACCGACATTGGTGCTTTCATTGAGAGCCTACTAGGTGATTGTCATGGTTCGATGGGATCTCGGCTAACGCCAAATCAGGTGATATGGTTATATTTGTTCTGTTTCTTTGCGAATTGGTCTTGTGATGACCCACAAGTATAGGGGATCTATCGTAGTCCTTTCGATAAGTAAGAGTGTCTAACCCAACGAGGAGTAGAAGGAAATGACAAGCGATTTTCAGTAAGGTATTCTCTGCAAGCACTAAAATTATCGGTAACACATAGTTTTGTGATAAGGTAATTTGTAATGCGTAACAAGTAACAAAAGTAAATAAGGTGCAGCAAGATGGCCCAATCCTTTTTGTAGCAAAGGACAAGCCTGGACAAACTCTTATATGAGGGAAAAACGCTCCCGAGGACACATGGGAATTATCGTCAAGCTATTTTTCATCACGCTCATATGATCCGCGTTCGTTACTTTGATAATTTGATATGTGGGTGGACCGATGCTTGGGTACTGCCCTTTCTTGTACAAGCATCCCACTTATGATTAACCCCTATTGCAAGCATCCGCAACTACAAAAGAAGTATTAAGGTAAACCTAACCATAGCATGAAACATATGGATCCAAATCAGCCCCTTACGAAGGAACGCATAAACTAGGGTTTAAGCTTCTGTCACTCTAGCAACCCATCATCTACTTATTACTTCCCAATGCCTTCCTCTAGGCCCAAACAATGGTGAAGTGTCATTTAGTCGATGTTCACATAACACTACTAGAGGAAAGACAACATAGATCTCATCAAAATATCGAACGAATACCAAATTCACATGACTACTTATAGCAAGACTTCTCCCATGTCCTAAAAAACAAATGTAACTACTCACAAATAATATTCATGTTCATAATCAGAGGGGTACTAATATGCATAAAGGATCTGAACATATGAACTTCCACCAAATAAACCAACTAGCATCAACTACAAGGAGTAATCAACACTACTAGCAACCCGCAGGTACCAATATGAGGTTTTGGGACAAAGATTGGATACAAGAGATGAACTAGGGTTTGAGAGGAGATGGTGATGAGGAAGATATTGATGGAGATTGACCACCTCACAATGAGAGGATCGATGGTGACGAAAATGGTGATTATTTCCCCCTCCTGGAGGGATGTTTCCCCGGTAGAACAGCTCCGCCGGAGCCCTATATTGGTTCCGCCAAGGTTCCGCCTCATGGCGACGGAGTTTCGTCCGGTGAGCTTGCTTCTATCTTTTTCTCGGACGAAAGACTTCATATAGCAGAAGATGGGCACCGGAGGCCTGCCAAGGGGCCCACGAGATAGGGGTGCGCGCCCCCACTCTCGTGGCCAGGGTGTGGGCCCCCTCTAGTTAATTCTTTCGCCAGTATTTTTATATATTCCAAAACATACTCCCGTGAAGTTTTATGACTTTTGGAGTTGTGCAGAATAGGTCTCTAATATTTAGTCCTTTTCCAGCCCAGAATTCCAGCTGCAGCCATTCTCCCTCTTCATGTAAACCTTGTAAAATAAGAGAGAAAAGGCATAAGTATTGTGACATAATGTGTAGTAACAGCCCATAATGCAATAAATATTGATATAAAAGCATGATGCAAAATGGACACATCAACTCCCCTAAGATTTGACCTCGCTTGTCCTCAAGCGGAAGCCGATAACGAAAAATATGACCACATGTTTAGAGATAGAGGTGTCGATAAAATACAATACGGATATGAGGGCATCATGATCATTCTTATAACAGCAACATATATAAATATTGTCATATAATTTCTTATGCTCAAGTAATAATCTATTCACAATGTAAAATATGAATCAGAAACTTCATTGAAAACCAACAAACTATAATCTTGATCACTGAAGCAATTGCAATTTATCATAACATCGGAAAGAGTCAATATAAGAGCTTTTCAGCAAGTCCACATACTCAACTATCATTTAGTCTTTCACAATTGCCAACACTCACACAATACTTGTGGATATGGAGTTTTAATCAGACAGAGAGAAAGATAGGGGCTTATAGTGTTGCCTCCCAACCTTTTACCTCAAGGGTAATGTCAACAATAATATTTCATGCTAACTTACATCCAATTGGATATATGTATCAGGATCTTTCCAACACAATGTGCTTGCCAAAGGATAAAATGTAAAAAGGAAAGGTGAAGATCACCATGACTCTTGTATAAGGTGTAAGGCAAAAGTAAAAGATAGGCTCTTCGCAGAGGGAACCAGAGTTTGTCATGTGTTTTTTTGGTTAGATGCACAAGATCTTAATGCAAAAGAACGTCAAGTTATATTGCCACTTGTGATATGGACCTTTATTATGCAGTCCGTCGCTTTTATTTCTTCCACATCACAAGATCGTAAAAAGCTTATTTTCTCCACACTAATAAATCATACATATTTAGAGAGCAATTTTTATTGCATGCAACAATGACAATTTACTTGAAGGATCTTACTCAATCCATAGGTAGATATGGTGGACTCTCACGGCAAAACTGGGTTTAAGGATGTTCAGAAGCACAAGTAGTATCTCTACTTGGTGCAAAGAATTTGGCTAGCATGAGGGGGAAAGGCAAGCTCAACATGTTGGATGATCCATGACAATATACTTTATTTCATATATAAGAAAACATAACCCATTACGTTGTCTTCCTTGTCCAACATCAACTCTTTAGCATGTCATATTTTAATGAGTGCTCACAATCATAAAAGATGTCCAAGATAGTATATTTATATGTGAAAACCTCTCTTTCTTTATTACTTCCTATTAATTGCAACGATGACCAAAACTATGTTTGTCAAATCTCAACAACTTTTATTCATCATACTCTTTATATGTGAAGTCATTACTCTCCATAATATTAATATGATCTGTTTAATTCTTATTATTCTTTCTTTTATTTCCCCAAGATGATAGTAAGATAATCAAATCCCTTGACTCGAAACTAATCTTTATTATATATAGCTCACGGACTCAACTACATAGAAGGATCATAAAGCAAAACTCAAAACTAAATCATACTTAAATTTTATTCTACTAGATCAAGATATTACCAAAAGAATCGAACTAAGAAAAATGGTAAAGATAGGAATGTGATGGTGATACGATACCGGGGGACCTCCCCCAAGCTTGGCAGTTGCCAAGGGGAGTGCCCATACCCATGTGTTTATATCTCTTTCCTCGGGGGTGGTGATGGTGGAGTTGTTGATGATGTAGGCTTGTCGTCCATCTTCCAAGGCATAGGCTCACCATCGTAAAAGGATGATCGAGTCTCCGAGATCCTCAAATCTGTAGCCAAACTCATCCTCTTGAATCTATATTCATACTCACAGTTTTGGTTTTGCAGGTCATAGATCTGGGCTTGGAGGCGCTCAATTTTCTCGTGAAGCTTGAAGATGGCCTCCCCAATGTTCTTGGCATCCAGCTTGTGGTTGTTGGTGAACTCCGTGATCATTATATGATTGGCGTCGAGTCCATGTTCCACCATCTCCTGGCACTTGAAAACTTGTTACTCCGTTGCCTCGAGCCTTGTCTCCACGCTTCCGGTCCTCCTTGGTCCCTCAACATGGGCGGATGTGCAGCAACCCCTCATGCATCTCAATGGTTTGAGCATGTTGCAACACTTCCGCAAGGTAGGGGTTGATGACCTTCTCGAGGAACTTGTCCTTGGGGGCACTTTGAGATGTCATGGTGATCTAGATTTGTCACAGCTCGAAATAAAAATAGAGGATATTTGCATGGTACGGTGGTCAAAACCTTCGGGAGATTATATAATGAATTTTTACTGACCAAAAGAAGTATCGTGTAGGAAAACGGAGTCCGGAGAGCACACGAGCTGCGCACGAGGCAGGGGGCGCGCCCAGGGGGTAGGACGCGCCCTCCACCCTCGTGGACGCCTCGTGTCCTTCCCGGACTACTTCTTATTTTCCTATTTTCTTAAATATTCCAAAACAGAGAAAAATTGCTATTAGAACTGTTTTGGAGTCGGTTTACTTACCGTACCACATACCTATTCCTTTTCGGAGCCTGAAACGTTCTGGAAAGTGTCCCTTATATATTCTTCCGGGGTTACAGTTTCAATAACATTAGTTTCAATATTTATTGGATAACCTGAGATATAATGTTTGATTCTTTGACCGTTCACCACCTTCGGATTTGTGCCTTTGAAGTTATTGATTTTTATGGCACCGGAAGGATAGACCTCCTTGATAACGTAAGGCCCTTCCCATTTAGAGAGGAGTTTTCCAGCAAAAAATCTTAAACGAGAGTTGTATAACAAAACATAATCACCTACATTAAACTCACGCTTTTGTATCCTTTTGTCATGCCATCTTTTAACTTTTTCTTGAAACAGTTTGGCATTTTCATAAGCCTGGGTTCTCCATTTGTCAAGTGAGCTAATGACAAAAAGCCTCTTCTCACCGGCAAGTTTGAAATAATAATTGAGCTCTTTAATGGCCCAATATGCCTTATGTTATAGTTCGAGAGGTAAGTGACATGCTTTTCCATAAACCATTTTATACGGAGACATACCCATAGGATTTTTATATGCAGTTCTATAAGCCCATAATGCATCATCAAGTTTCTTGGACCAATTATTTCTAGATCTGTTAACAGTCTTTTGCAAAATTAATTTGAGCTCTCTATTACTCAATTCTACTTGACCACTAGACTGTGGGTGGTATGGAGATGCAATCCTATGATTAACATCATACTTAGCAAGCATTTTACGAAAAGCACCATGAATAAAATGTGAACCACCATCAGTCATTAAGTATCTAGGGACTCCAAACCTCAGAAAAATAATTTTTTTAATAATCTTAATAGAGGTGTTATGATCAGCACTACTAGTTGGAATAGCTTCTACCCACTTAGTAACGTAATCAACATCAAATAAAATATGTGTATGCCCATTAGAGGAAGGAAACGGTCCCATATAATCAAAGCTCCAAACATCAAATGGTTCGATAACAAGTGAATAATTCATAGGCATTTCTTGACGTCTACTAATATTACCAATTCTTTGACATTCATCACAAGATAAGATAAACTTACGGGCATCTTTAAAAAGAGTAGGCCAATAAAAACCGGATTGCAATACCTTATGCACAGTTCTGTCTCCAGCATGGTGTCCTCCATAAGCCTCGGAGTGACACTTACGTAGGATCTGTTCATGTTCATGCTCAGGTATACAACATCTAATAACACCATCTACTCCTTCTTTATAAAGGTGTGGGTCATCCCAAAAGTAATGTCTTAAATCATAGAAAAACTTTTTCTTTTGCTGGTATGTGAAACTAGGTGGTATAAATTTAGCAACAATATAATTAGCATAATCAGCATACCATGGAGTAGTACGAGAAGCATTTATGGCAGCTAATTGTTCATCAGGAAAGCTGTCATCAATAGGTAGTCGGTCATCAAGAACATTCTCTAACCTAGACAGATTGTTTGCAACGGGGTTTTCAGCTCCCTTTCTATCAATAATATGCAAATCAAATTGTTGTAGTAAGAGAACCCATCTAATAAGTCTAGGTTTAGCATCTTTCTTTTCCATAAGATATTTAATAGCAGCATGATCAGTGTGAATAGTTACTTTAGAATCAACAATATAAGGTCTGAACTTATCACAAGCAAATACAACTGCTAAAAATTATTTTTCAGTAGTAGCATAATTTCTCGGGGTACTGTCTAGAGTTTTACTAGCATATTGGATAACATTTAATTTCTTATCAACTCTTTGTCCTAGAACAACACCTACATCATAATCACTAGCATCACACATAATTTGAAAGGGTAAATTCTAATCAGGTGGCTGAACAATAGGTGCAGAAATCAAGGCTTTCTTAAGTATTTCAAATGCTTCTACACAATCATCATCAAAGACAAAAGGAACATATTTTTGTAAGAGATTAGTCAGAGGCCTAGAAATTTTAGAGAAGTCTTTAATGAACCTCCTAGAAAAACCAACATGACCAAGGAAACTTCTTATACCTTTGATGTCCTTAGGACATGTCATCTTTTCAATAGCATCAACCTTAGCTTTATCAACTTCAATACCTCTTTCAGAAATTTTATGCCCCAAGACAATACCTTCATTAACCATAAAGTGGCACTTCTCCCAATTCAAG
The DNA here is from genome assembly GCF_018294505.1 of Triticum aestivum. Lineage (NCBI taxonomy): Eukaryota > Viridiplantae > Streptophyta > Magnoliopsida > Poales > Poaceae > Triticum > Triticum aestivum. The sequence continues at coordinate 451,274,066 of NC_057812.1, read as the reverse complement.
ACAAGATTAGTTTCTTCACATCTCTGCAAAACTCGCTCAAGGTTGCTTAAGAAATCATCAAAAGAAGTTCCATACACGGAGAAATCATCCATGAAAACCTCAACAATCTTTTCACAGAAGTCAGAGAATATAGCCATCATACATCTTTGAAAGGTAGCAGGTGCATTACACAAACCAAAAGGCATACGTCTATAAGAAAAGGTACCGAAAGGGCAAGTAAAAGTGGTCTTTTCTTGATCCTATTTTGACACAGGTGTTTGAGAGAAGCCAGAATAACCATCTAGAAAGCAAAAATGTGTATGTTTGGATAATCTTTCTGGCATTTGATCAATAACCTGTAACAATTACCATTCTATAACCTGTAAAAATTCTTTGTGGGATCAATTCATCTTTATCATTAGGAACAACAGTAATACATCCCTTCTTAGGGACACAATGGACATGACTTACCCACTGACTATCAGCAACGGGATAAATTATACCTGCCTCCAAAAGCTTTAGTATTTCTTTTCTTACCACTTCTTTCATCTTAGGATTTAACTGTCGTTGGTGATCAACAACCGGTTTAGCATCTTTCTCCAATTTTATTTTGTGCTAGCATAGAGTGGGACTAATGCCCTTAAGATCATCAACAATATATCCAATAGCAGCACGGTGCTTCTTCAGAGTTTTCAATAATTTCTTTTCTTCATGCTCTGAAAGGTTAGCACTAATAATAACAGGATATATCTTTTTCTCATCAAGATAAACATATTTAAGAGTATCAGGTAATGGTTTAAGCTCAAACACGGGACCACCCTTGGGTATAGGAGGATCCCCTAGGATTTCAACAGGCAAGTTGTGTTTCAAAATAGGTCCCTGTTTAAAGAATACTTCATCTATTTCCCTTCTTTCATTCGTAAACATATCATTTTCATGGTCGAGCAAATATTGTTCTAAAGGATCATTAGGAGGCACGACAATAGAAGCAAGACCAATAATTTCATCTTTACAAGGCAATTCTTTATCATGGGGTTGTCTATGAAATTTAGCAAAATTAAAATCATGAGACATATCCCCCAAACCAATAGTAACAACATCCTTTCTGCAATCTATCTTAGCATTAACAGTATTCAAGAAGGGTCTACCAAATATAATGGGACAAAAGTTATCTTTTGGGGAACCAAGAACAAGAAAATCAGCAGGATATTTAACTTTCCCACACAAGACTTCAATATCTCTAACAATCCCAACTAGTGAAATAGTGTCTCTATTGGCAAGCTTAATTGTAACATCAATTTCCTCTATCTCAGCAGGTGCAATATCATGCATAATTTCTTTGTATAAGGAATGAGGTATTGCACTTGCACTAGCACCCATATCACATAAGCCATGATAGCAATGATCTCCTATTTTAACAGAAATAACAGGCATGCCTACAACAGGTCTATGTTTATTTTTAGTGTCAGGTCTAGCAATTCTAGTAGCTTCATCGCAAAAGTAAATAACATGCCCATCGATATTATCGGCCAAGAGATCTTTAACCATAGAAATACTAGGTTCAACTTTAATTTGCTTAGGGGGTGTAGGTTTTCTAGTATTACTCTTACAAACCATAGTTGAAGCTTTAGCATGATCCTTTATTCTCATAGGGAAAGGTGGTTTCTCAATATAAGCAGTAGGAACAACATAATCAACATTATAAGTGATAGTCTTTTCTTCAACTTTAATAGGTGCAACTACTTTTACTTCAATGGGAGGATTATATTTAAACCACTTCTCCTTAGGGAGATCAAGATGAGTAGCAAAGGATTCACAGAAAGAAGCTACTATCTCATAATCAAGTCCGTATTTAGTGCTAAATTCACGGAAAACATTGGTATCCATAAAAGATTTAACACAATCAAACTTCGGTGTTATACCTGACTCCTTACCTTCGTCGAGATCCCAATCTTCAGAGTTGCATTTAATTCTTTCCAATTAATCCCATTTGAATTCAATAGTCTTCATTATAAAATAACCAGTAGAAGAAGCATCGAGCATGGAGCGATTATTGAGAGAAAGCCGAGCATAAATTTTTTGAATAATAATTTCTCTTGAGAGCTCATGATTGGGGCATGAATATAACATTGACTTAAGCCTCCCCCAAGCTTGAGCGATGCTTTCTCCTTTGTGAGGCCAAAAATTATATATATAATTACGATCACGATGAACCAGATGCATAGGATAAAACTTCTGATGAAATTCCAATTTCAATCGGTTGTAGTTCCATGATCCCATATCATCACATAGCCTAAACCATGTCAATGCCTTTCCCTTCAAAGGTAAAGGGAAGAACTTCTTGATAACATCCTTGGGCATACCTGCAAGCTTAAATAATCCACAAACTTCATCCACATAGATTAGGTGCAAATTGGGATGTAATGTTCTATCACCTGTGAAAGGATCAGCTAGCAGTTTCTCTATCATACCCGAAGGAATTTCAAAGTAAACATTTTAAGTAGGTTCAGTAGGTTGAGGAGAAACTCTTTGCTCTACTGGTCGGGGTGAAGATACCCCGAACAAGCCCCTCAAAGGATTATGTTCCATAGTAACAAGTGACACTAAATTTCAGCACACTATATAAATTTTTCCTTACCAAATTCCACCTACCAAAGGCGCTTCACTCCCCGGCAACGGCGCCAGAAAAGAGTCTTGATGACCCACAAGTATAGGAGATCTATCGTAGTCCTTATGATAAGTTAGAGTGTCGAACCCAACGAGGAGCAGAAGGAAATGAGAAGCGGTTTTCAGTAAGGTATTCTCTGCGAGCACTGAAATTATCGGTAACAGATAGTTTTGTGATAAGGTAATTTGTAACGGGTAACAAGTAACAAAACTAAATAATGTGCAGCAAGATAGCCCAATCCTTTTTGTAGCAAAGGACAAGCCTGGACAAACTCTTATGTGAGGGAAAACGATCCTGAGGACACATGGTAATCATCGTCAAGCTATTTTTCATCACGCTCATATGATTCACATTCGTTACTTTGATAATTTGATATGTGGGTGGACCGGTGCTTGGGTACTGCCCTTTCTTGGACAAGAATCCCACTTATGACTAACCCTATTGCAAGCATCCGCAACTACAAAAGAAGTGTTAAGGTAAACCTAACCATAGCATGAAACATATGGATCCAAATCAGCCCCATATGAAGCAACGCATAAACTAGGGTTTAAGCTTCTGTCACTCTAGCAACCCATAATCTACTTATTACTTCCCAATGACTTCCTCTAGGCCCAAACAATGGTGAAGTGTCATGTAGTCAACGTTCACATAACACCACTAGAGGAAAGACAACATACATCTCATCAAAATATTGAACGAATACCAAATTCACATGACTACTTATAGAAAGACTTCTCCCATGTCCTCAGAAACAAACATAAATACTCACAAATCATATTCATGTTCATAATCAGATGGGTATTAATATGCATAAAGGATCTGAACATATGATCTTCCACCAAATAAACCAACTAGCATCAACTACAAGAAGTAATCAACACTACTAGCAACCCACGGGTACCAATCTAAGGTTTTGGACAAAGATTGGATACAAGAGATGAACTAGGGTTTGAGAGGAGATGGTGCTGGTGAAGATGTTGATGGAGATTGACCCCTCCCAATGAGAGGATCGATGGTGACGACAATGGTGATGATTTCCCCCTCCCGGAGGGATGTTTCCCCGGCAGAACAGCTTCGCCGGAGCCCTAGATTTGTTCCACCAAGGTTCCGCCTCGTGGCGGCGGAGTTTCGTCCCGTGAGCTTGCTTCTGATTTTTTTCTCGGACGAAAGACTTCATATAGCAGAAGATGGGCACCGGAGGCCTGCCAGGGGGCCCATGAGACAGGGGCGCGCCCAGGGGGTAGGGCGCGCCCCCACCCTCGTGGGCAGGGTGTGGGCCCCCTCTGGTTAATTGTTTCACCAATATTTTTTATATATTCCAAAACGTACTCCCGTGAAGTTTCAGGACTTTTGGAGTTGTGCAGAATAGGTCACTAATATTTGCTCCTTTTCTAGCCCAGAATTCAAGCTGCCGGCATTCTCCCTCTTCATGTAAACCTTGTAAAATAAGAGAGAAAAGGCATAAGTATTGTGACATAATGTGTAGTAACAGCCCATAATGCAAAAAATATCGATATAAAAGCATGATGCAAAATGGACGTATCATCTTGCTGTTTGGGGCAATTTTTGTTCGCAGATCGAGCTCCACAAAAACTATGTAGTATTCCGTACGTGGCTACTCGTGGCCGCAGGAGATCACCAAAAATCTTCAGTGTGCAATCTTGGCAGGGACGATCGCTTTACCAAGTAAAGCATTCATGTAATACCAGCAAGGGAAGTACTAGTCGAGCACCTGTAGCACGTTTCTCAATACCTAATGGATGAACATCATCCTTTTTGTTCGCTCATATGCCAATCCATCCAGATTACTAATTAATTATTCCTCTCCTGATCATTGCTGAGACGTGATGGTCTAGCTAGCTTAGGCTTGACTGGTTTTTCCATGGAGGTATTCACACCAGTAGGAGGGACATGAGGCATCAGACAGATTGGACGGACGAACGCATAGGCAGCGGTGCATACGTAAAGTGGCGGTGATAGGACAAGAAAACAGTCAGAGTGTGAGCCGTGATCAGATCGATAGACTCAAACAAAGAACATGCGTACGTATACATACGTGGGCTAGTCCGAGGCTGGAACGGTCGACCTGAGAAGGCCAAGTGCGCTGCCCCGCATGCATGCACGCCGAGCTACACAACCAGGCAGTACCAGTCTTTATATTCAGGGTTTTCACCTCGGATTTCTACGGCTCGCTGTCCCGAGCATCGGATCTATTTTTCTAATTACCTATATACTAATTTTCATATAGAATATTTTTCGGTCAATTGGCACATTTTTTCTGTGTAGATTTTCAACGACCAGTTTATATTTTGGCCAGCCGCCCTGCAATTGACGTGGTGGTCCGGCCGGTTCCGATCTAGCCGGCTTCATCTCTAGTCCGTCACAGCTCGGCCTCAGGCGAATTCGTACTACATAGCATGGTCACTGCACCTCGGCGCCCAGGCCATATTTCTTTACTTATTTACTTCACTTAAATTAAATAAGTAGAAGATTTTTTTAAAAAAATATATGTTATTATTATTATTTCTAGCTTGCACTATTTTATGTGGGCAGGCAATCGGCTTAGATCGGGCCACGCCACCTCCTCGAAGAGCCGGTGTCAGCAAGCCACCCTACAGCGGCATCATCGTTCCACCTCCTCTTCAAGACGACATCCAACACACCGACTTGCTCCGACACGTCGGTTGACATGGAGGCTTCACAATCTCTTCATCAACCTACTCCAGGGACTTCAGCGTCACCAGTCGACTAGCTTCGTCACCTCGGCTGGTCCGGGGGCTTCGCCTCGACATATCAGTAGTGTTGTGCTATCACTTCATCAAGATGAGCTCTTCGCTCGAGCACCTTGGAACCGACTTGGGGGTTGGGTCCTTGGCCAGGCCGAGGACTAGATCTTCGTCCTGCCACAAGCCCAGACCTCGTTAACAACACGGAGCACATTAACTTCCATGCTTAGTTTTTTTATTTTTAATTATTGTTTGGTTCGACCAAACGTTATATTTGTGTTAAACAAAAAGTTGTTTGTTAAAAATAACATTTGTTCAAAACAAATTCCTTTACCTACGTTCACTAGGGGCTCTTAAATTTTTACAAGCCATTTTATAATGCTTGTTTTTATTCTTAGTCGTTGCAAAGTCTTTTTCTACCACTCCTTTTTCTGACTCAAGTGTATGGTCAATAGCCAGTGGACTTGGTCTCTCTCTAACACTGCTCGAGTTTACTTCTCTAAACTGGCCTTTGAGAAGCAGTCCGCCTTCGGGATACGGAGGTTGAAGCTGAAGACTGGCCTACTTGAAGTCTAGAGATCAGATGTGTCATGTTAAAGCACGACGGAAGCACAAATTTATCTTAAAACCCAATTTCAGATTAGCACAAAAAACTTGATTTAATTTAGACGTAAAGTTTTTATGTGAGTTTTTTGGTTCTCTGATCTTATGACACTTTTAACCTATCTGTGTGTCTCTAGCATAAGTCTCGCAGTACAATGTCAGACTCCTTGAAAGCATCAGCACTATCAACGGGGGGCTAGGACTGGCGCCAAACCCACCAAAAGCCAAGGTACCCCATGTAGTCCTCAGCAAAGTGTTCTCGGACATTTCTTTATGTGCATCATTTTTAAATTGTGTCTTTGGTCAATAGTTGGGTTTCTCGACTCCTATGCTTGCCTCCTACGTTTTGCTTTGTTCGGCCAGGAGTGCAAAGGGAGAACCACTGCGATTGTACTTCCGGTTTAACTGGTCAAGTACCTTAGTGGAGAAAGCCGAAAACTGACTGTCAAAATGAGTGTAAACTGGTTAGTGATCCAATGACTGTGTCAAACTATAGATCGATAGAGGTCACCCCGTGTTATATGATGAGCCTTTCATAAAATAGGACGAAGTGTTAACGGCTTGACCTCGACTGACGCCAAACACTAACCGGGGGCTAGTAACTGGCCTCCCAACTTTAAGCTCCTATGACTAAGTGAAAGTTATAAATCTTGCATATCTGATTGCCTCATTTCCGCTAACACAACCACCTCCGGGCATCGAGACGTTGGCTAAGGGTTGTCCTGTTACTACGGAAACACCCTGCGTAGTATCTACAAAGGGGTAGAAGCCGATGATGGGCCACTTTCAAATGATAAACGGTCACAACAGAGTCAAAATAAACATATATCATTAGCATTTGTATTTAGTATACAAGCGCTGCCTTCCATAATCATCGTTATAAAGCCATAAATATGCATCAAATTTAACTTAAGATTTTGGCCAAGCTGGGTTGCCTAGCTCCTGTGCTTACCCCCTATGTTCCCAATAGTTCGGCTAGGGGGTAAAGGGAGAACCTCTGTGATTGTTACTTCTGGGTCATCTGGGTTAGTACCTCGGATTGGGTGAAGCCAAAAGCTATCCATCTAAAGAAGATAATTGGTTGGCAACGACGGAAGTGAAAATTCAGGTTCACTAAATACCACAGAGTTTGGGAACTTTCCCCAAACTAAATCCTCAATATTTTCCTCCCACATTGATCGGAATTGAGGTTTCTTGATCATGGTCAACATGATAGCCTGGGAGAAATAACTTATAAAGGAACTATTTTCCCAGTAGATGTTTCTTACGTAAAAAAGCAATATAACATATCTCTTCACGTACCTTTGTTTATAAAATTGTATGATCGGATTGCCTTGTTTCCCGTAAATATTTTGCCCTCATAAAGGCTTTATAAAGTTAACACTCCCTGGCTACTGGCCGAGGAGGTTGAAGCCGATGGTCGGTCAACAAAGTTTTTTACAATGCAGATCAAAGCATTCATGATGTAAAGTACTTGGATACATAGACTCATTACACATCAACACTGCAACACATCTTTTAAAGAGTCAAGGGCGCAATCTCGCTGAGACAACCGAGTAGCTGACATAATGCTCTCATAATTCCGTATTAGCACTGATTTCCTATCTATTAAGCCCCTTCGGGCGGACCTTGATGAGCCTACCCTTCCCTAGCTCTATCTCCTTCAAGAGATCTTTATTATCTTTCTGAGAAGTTTGTGTTAAACACAACAAAAATTTCTGGCAAACGGATATCGATCCTTAATTTGGCCACCCGTGCCCACATTAAGGCTCGGGGGCTACTTGGCTACACGCTTATCATTAAAAAATATTAAAGGGGAACATCGATCCCCTGATCTGGTGTTGCTACTCGACCAGTGGCTCGGGGGCTACTTCATTGCCTAATCAGTGCAAAAAATTCAAAGTGCTCAGTGTTCGGCTTGACCGAGCTATGGGAAAACGCGTATTTGGACAACAATAGGTACCACCTGGGACTTATCAGACGTCAAGCTAATATTACAGCGACTTCTCAAAACCCTCTCTCAAGGGTCCGTCCGCCGATCACTATCTCCTCTAATATATTACACTGCGTTTCTATTCCTACGTATGCTGCCGAGCTAGGAGTTGATCCTCAGGTCAATTTCGTGAATCGACATAAGTCTCAGGGCTACTGGGATCAGTAGTGTAATGTTTTCCTTCAGGAGAATCTCGGATTTTAGGCCTATACACATCTCGGATCACTGGCTATACATCTCCTCAACAAATAAGTTGCACCAATCGGAAATAAAATCGTAAACAATCAGCCCACGGCCGAGGTGGTGCACCACCTCAGATGCAGTCCGACGTTGGAGCTCGTATGTAGTCCAACGTTGGAGCTTGGATGCAGTCCGACGATGGATCTCGGCTGCAAAAAGACACCTCGGATGCAGTCTGGCGCTGGAGCTCGGCTATAAGAGGAGATCGCCGCTGAGGAAACACTTCAAATCCGAGGTGTGGCGTAAAAGTAACAATGCATTGATAAAGGCCAAGAAGTTAAAGGGGCTCCTCGTATGCCCGACGTGTAAACTCTTCGAATTCACTTCGGCGATCCTCAAGATCGGAGATGAGAAGATTTGTTGAACCAGTTTTCAAGACTGACAACCGAAGACGAAGAACAGTTCGGAAGAACCGAGGAGTGTCCCCAACTTGAAGACCGGTTCAGGGGGCTACTGACCATGTCCTAGATTAGGGGGTATTCACCACGTCGTCTCCCGACCAGCTGGATCGGGCCGAGGACCCCCATGGAGGTTCACTCATGGGCCACTTCGGGCAGCCCATGACGCATATAAGTAAGACTCTTGAAGACTTGGTGCACAAGACGAGGACTCTTCTAAACCCTAGGGCTCCGGTATGTTATGTAAGCCGAGGCCAAGCTAGTCAATAGACAACCTTATATTCATTAGAACAATCTCGTGGTAGATAATGTACTATGTACTATCCCCCATATGAATAAAATCAAAATCAGGACGTAGGGTATTACCTCTTCGAGAGAGTATAAACCTAGGTAAAATCATGTGTCCATGTTACCATCGTTCCAAGACGCCTAGTTTAGGACCCCTACTATGAGATATGTCGGATATAGAACTGACAACCATGAAATTTCTCCATGATAGTTTCTCCAGACTAAATGCAGTGCCATAGAGATGTGGTATTCTTTTAGTCCTGTGAAATTTAGCGTCAGTGTTATGGATATTCAATTTTATTATCAATATTCATAACATACAACATATTCACAATAAGAGTATGCCCTTTTTGTTCATAACATCGAACAACTATTGTTTTGTCATGGACAACCTCCTTCATAACATCGAACAACTACTGTTCTGTCATGAAGAACCCCCTTGGAACTTCTATGCAATGGGCTAGAGTGTACAAAAACTCTAAAATGAATATAAGGAGGTTCTTTATGAATATCACAAGGATATCGACTCGAATGTGCACTAGATCAACTAGGGGATGCTCCAAAACTTGTGTTGTTCAATTGGGAACCAAACCTCCACTATATATGGGTTAGAGGGGAGAGGGAGGGCTGCTACCAAGGAGGGGAACCCTCCTTGGGGTGTCCAGCCACGGGGAGGAGGACTAGGACTCCTCCCCTTGTCCAATTCGCCCCCCCCACACACACAAGGAAAGGGGGCGCCTTCCCACTTGGGCCCTAGTGGCCCAAGTTGCCTTCCACCTCTTAGCAGTTTTAGGCCCATTGATATTAAATTAAAGATATTTTTGTTATAAACGTTTTCAGAGCATTATATATAATTTAATAGTCCCAGAAACATTTTCCACCTATATATATAATAGATTATATATATATATTAATCGGTAATACCCGGTATTTCCGAAACCCTTCCGATGACCCCAAAATGCTTCCAGAACCTCTTGGAACTATTCCGGATATCAATGAAACCATTCCACAAATATATTCTCATCACTCCTGTCCTACTATAGCGAACCGACCTCAAACGGTCAAGTCTCTGTGTTCAGTGTCATCACTGGATCGATAATGCTGACACACACAGTACTCGAAGGATTTATAACAAAGTAGCAATCACACACTTATTACATCCAGTGTCTCAAAAGATAACTTATTACAATAAATATGGCTTAATGCCATCTAAAAACGATAACAACAGAAGGCTTGGAAGATAAAGTGAGTCCATCAACTCCAACGGCATAGCTGAGTGCATGACAAACGACCTACGACATCTTACTTCTCGTCTGAAAAGTCTGCAACAGGATATGTTGCAGCCCGAAAACGGGTCTGCACATGGAATATGCTGGCAATATAACATAGTAGAGTAATGAATAGATAAATGCTATCACTACATGCATATTTGGCTGGTGGAGGCTCTATGGTTATAACATTTTTGCGAAAAGCCAATTTTTTCCTACAACAAAGGAATATATTTTATTTAACTATCATGGTAGTTGAAACATTCAGAATGGTACCCCCATATCAATCCCAATTAAAAGTAATAATCAACCCAACAGATTAATTTAGAGTGATGAGATCCATATGATAATCCATGAACCAGATACTCAAGTTGTACATAATCGAGGACACGGCTAACCATGATTAGTTTGTACACTCTGTAGAGGTTTGTGCACTTTTCCCCACAAGACTCGATCTCCTCCGTTGGATTTCTTGCACTACATGGTGTTTGAGAAACGGATGACCGAGACACAGTTTTTCAGAAGCATTAACTCTAACCCCGGGTAGACCGTACCAACCTACATCCCCTACATCTGCTAGCCTACCACTGGAAGAGGTCATGCCACTTACTCCACCATGCTAGAGCCCATAATAGCTTGTGGCAGCACACGGAAGTTTCTAGCATGAATAATCTTATTATCCCTTTGAGCCTGGGTGGTGGACCATAGGAGGATCACATGGTAAAACCCTGGGATCTCCTAGGACAACACTGGTATAACCCTAGGTGCCCAAAACCAACAATCCACCCAGATGTGTATTAAAGTTGCCACCTTAGAATTGAACCATTAATTAACAAACTCACATCTGTCATGGATACACTCAAACCTAATCCACGTCTACTAGCATAGCATAGCGTTATAAGCATAACGTAGTAGTAACTCCCAAGGGTTTGATAATGAAACAGGTAATAGGTTCTACCTCATCAACTACTTCCCAATACCCACATGTTAATCACATCCTAATCATGCAGTGTTTGAGGATTGTAACTAATGCATAAAAACTGGGTATGAAAGAGTATGATCAATGTGTTACTTGTCTTGCTGACGATCCGCAAAACCTAGTGACTCGTAGTAGCACGCTTCGCACTCCAGGTGTTCTATCGCAAACAAACAATAGCATACATAAGCAATCTAGCAAAGATGCATAGGTAAAACTCAAGTAAGAAGATCTAACCAGAAAGTTCAACTAAAGAATTCCAGTTTGCAAAAAGAATCAAATCAAGCGGAGCAACGAAACTCAAACTACGAAAGAAATAAGATCCGATTACTAATATGGACTAAATTCAAATTTTAATGTGTAAAAATCTTGTTCAAGTTGGTTAAACAGAAAGAGAGCTTCGAGATGAAGACCTAGGCGCTTGTTTCACCTGATTTGGATAAACGAGCGAAAAGATAAACTAAAACGAAGATCAGGGTAGAAATCGCGATCGAAAATAATTGTGGAAAAACCCTCGAAAAAGAAAAACTGACGAACAAGCTAACGAACGAACGTTTGCTGTCTGCGGCTAACGAACGAATAGCGTTCGTTAAAGTGAACATACGGATGAATGTCCGCTAAATAAATAAACCGACGGAAAACTGGACGAACCGATCTATATAAAAAAACGAGATCTAGAAAAAACCGAACGGTTTTTCTAAAAAAACGACGAACGGCAGCAGCTACCTCCGGCGAGGTTGGCGGCGGCGGCGAGACGGCGGGGGTGGCGGGACGGCGGGGCTGCGACGTGGGACAATGGGGCGGCGGCGCGCGGCGCTGGCGGCGACGGCGGGCGGCGCTGGCGGCGGGCGGCGCTGGCGGCAGCGAGCAACGAGCGGTGCTAGGGTTTGGTGGGGCGCGGCGCGGCTTGGGCTGTCGGGGTCGCGGGCCTCGGCTTTTAAAGCCGGCCAGGCCAAGTGTCCTAGCCGGACACGGCCCGGTAAGTCGGTTCCCTATTTTTATAAAATCCTAGCGCAGAAAAAGTAACGAAAGAAATACTAAACGGACTCCAAAAATCCCCCAAAAAAATCACGGTCCTCTAAAAATATTCCAAACAAATTGAACATTTATTTGGGCCTCTAATGCAATATCGAAAAATGTGTGTTTTTCCTAATTCAAATAAAATAGTGATAAAATACAAATAAAACTCATTATTTGATTTTAGTATTTTTACTCCAATATTTCACTTATTTTGGAGAAGTCATATTATCTCCTCTCATATATTTTTAATATAAATATTTTCGGAGAGAAAAATTATTAAAACCAAAATGATCCTTGTTTCAATATTTGACAAAATTCAAGTATGAAAACGGTGAAATCCCCAACTCTCTCTGTGGGTCCTTGAGTTGCGTAGAATTTCCAGGATCGCAACACGGACTGCAATAAAGTATGATATGCATGAATGACCTATGTATAACATTCCAAATTGGAAATTTGTGATGTTACAAACCTACCTCCCTTAAGATGAATCTCGCCCTTAAGATTCGGGTTGGCTAGAATATAGGTGTGGGTGGTCCTTGCATAGATCATCCTCTCTTTCCCAGGTGGCTTCCTCCTCGGTATGGTGGCTCCACTGAACTTTGCAAAACTTGATAACCTTGCTGCGAGTAACTCGGCTGGCAAACTCGAGAATTTTGACAGGTTTCTCCTCATATGTCAAATCACTATCCAACTGAATTGCTTCCAGGGGCATTGTATCTCTGAGAGGAATATTTGCCATCTCTGCATGGCACTTCTTCAACTGGGAAATGTGAAACACATCATGAACTCCTGATAGTCCTGCGGGTAGCTCCAACTTGTAGGCAACCTCTCCCATGCGTTCCAAAACATGGTACGGTCCCACAAATCTCAGGGCTAACTTTCCCTTAACTCCAAAACGTTTAACTCCTCGCAGAGGTGACACTCGCAGATATGCTCTGTCTCCGATTTCATAGGCTACGTCCTTGTGTTTCAAGTCTGCGTAACTCTTCTGTCGGGACTGAGCTACCTTCAGTCTGTCTCGAATCAGCTTAACCTTCTCTTCAGACTCTTTAATCAAATCCGGTCCAAACAACTGGCGGTCTCCAACTTCATCCCACATCAACGGTGTTCGGCATCTTCTTCCATACAGGGCTTCGAATGGTGCCATCTCTCAAACTGGCCTGGTAGCTGTTGTTGTATGAGAACTCCGCGTAGGGAAAATTATCATCCTAACTAGATCCATAGTCTAGCGCACAAGCCCTCAACATGTACTCCAGAATTTGATTGACTCTCTCGATCTGTCCATCTGTCTACGGATGAAAAGCTGTACTGAACTCTAGCCTGGTACCCAAAGTCTGGTGCAGCTGATGCCAAAACTTTGAATTAAACTGCGTTCCTCTATATGATATGATGGTCCTCGGAACTCCATGCAGACATACAATCTTGGTCATGTATATCTTGGCCAACTTCGCACTGATATAGGTGGTTTTCACTGGGATAAAGTGAGCTACTTTGGTCAAGCAATCCATTACTACCCAGATAGAATCATATCCCGATCGGGTCCTGGGTAATCCGGTGATAAAATCCATGCCAAGCTTATCCCACTTCCATTCGGGTATCGGCATAAGCTGCAGTAATCCTGCGGGCTTCTGATGTTCTGCCTTCACTCTTTGACATACATCACATACGGCTACATACTCGGCAATATCCTTCTTCATTCTAGTCCACCAAAAATGCTCCTTCAAATCCAAATACATGTTGGTGTTTCCAGAGTGTATCGAGTATGGCGAGTCATGGGCTTCCTGAAGTATCAACTTCCTGATCTCTGCATTGTTTGGCACATAAACACGGTCCTCGAACCACAAGGTGTCGTGCTCGTCCTCACAAAAACCTTTGGCTTTTCCTTCACTCATCTTCTCCTTTATTTCAGCAATTTCTTTGTCATCCTTCTGAGCTTCTCTAATCTTTTCCAACAATGTTGACTAAACCTCCAATGCTGCAACAAAACCTCTTGGAACTATCTCCAAATGAAGCCCCCTGAGATCTTCTGCTAACTCCTTTGGCAAACCTCCTGTTACTAAGGTATTGGCATAACTCTTCTGGCTTAAGGCGTCTGCTACGATATTGGCCTTGCCTGGATGATAGTGCAACTTCATATCGTAATCCTTTATGAGCTCCAACCATCTCCTTTGCCTGAGATTTAACTCCTTCTGTGTGAAAATGTACTTCAAACTCTTATAATCCATGTACACATCACAATGGTTCCCAATAAGAAAATGTCTCCAGGTTTTGAGTGCATGCACTACAGCTGCTAACTCCAAATCACACGTAGCATAATTTAACTCATGTGGTCGAAGTTGACGTGAGGCATATGAAACAACCCTTCCGTCTTGCATGAGTACTCCTCCAAGTCCTAAGCGAGAGGCATCACAATACACTTGGAAATCCTTGCGTATATCCGGCAGAATCAGCACTGGGGTTGTAGTCAAACGTTTCTTCAACTCCTGGAAACTTGCTTCACATTCTTTAGTCCAATGGAACTTGGTGTCCTTCTTCAGCAATGCCGTCATAGGCTTCGCAATCTTGGAGAAATTCTCGATAAATCTCCGATAGTATCCCGCGAGTCCAAGAAAACTACGGATCTCTCCAACTTAGGTGGGTGCCAACCACTCGGTGACTGACTGAACCTTGGTAGGATCTAGTGCTATACCTTCTCCTGATATAACATGTCCAAGAAATCCAACTTCCTTCAACCAAAACTCACATTTGCTGAACTTGGCATATAACTGATGTTCCCTGAGCTTCTCGAGAACTAAACGCAAATGCTCCTTATGTTCCTCTTCATTCTTCGAGTATACCAAGATATCATCAATAAATACCACGACAAACTTATCCAAGAACTCCATGAACACCTTGTTCATCATACTCATGAAATAGGCAGGGGCGTTAGTTAGTCCAAATGACATAACCGTATACTCATATAACCCGTACCTTGTGGTGAACACTGTCTTTGGTATATCCTTTTCTCGAATCTTCAGCTGGTGATATCCTGATCGCAAATCGATCTTTGAAAACACTTTAGCTCCATCCAGCTGGCCAAACAAATCATTGATCATTGGCAGTGGGTACTTGTTCTTGATCGTCACTTCATTCAACGCAAGATAATCAACAACCATTCTCAATGATCCATCCTTCTTCTCAACCAAGAGCACTGGTGCTCCCCATGGTGATGAACTTTGTCGGATGTAACCTTTCTCCAACAACTCCTTAACCTGCTTCTTGATCTCTTCCAGATCATTTGCGGGCATCTGGTACGGTCTCTTCGATATTGGTCCGGTGCCTGGCATTAACTCTATCAAAAACTCAATATTCCGATCTGCCGGCATGCCTGGTAACTCCTCTGGAAATACATCGGGGTAATCCTTCACTACCGGCACTTCCTCCTGAACAACTCCTGAGAGAGAATTTACTTGATTCTTCCTAGGCGCATGCCTAGATACATACTTGATCCTTTTACCCTCCGGGGTGGTGAGTAGAATTGGTCTGCTAGCACAGTCAATGTTTCCTCCATACTTCTATAACCAATCCATTCCTAGTATCACATCCAATCCTTGTGACTCCAACATTACTAGGTCTGAGGGGAAAACATGGCTACCAATGGTTAAGGGTATCCGATCGCACCATCGGTTGGCCATGTACTCTGCACCGGGTGAGCTCACTAGCAAGGGTGTCCTAAGGACTCAGGTTGGTAACTTAAACTTGTCCACAAATCCCCTTGAAATGTATGAATGCGATGCACCAGTATCAAAAAGAACGAGAGCGGTAAATGACTTAACCAAAAACTTACCGATAACCGCATCTGGCTGCTCTTCAACCTCCTCCACGTTCATGTGGTTCACTTGTCCCTTGTTAAAAGGGTTGGGCTTCTTCCCAGTGCTTCCATTTCCATTTCCGTTCTTCAATTCCGGACAATCATTGGCGTAGTGCCCTGTCTTCCCGCACTTGAAACAAGTAATGTGACTTTGATCCTTCTTGGCGGGTGTGGCTGGGTTAGAGCGGTTCTGGTTACTATCGGTGTCAAAACCGGCGGATCTCGGGTAGGGGGTACCAAACTATGCGTCTAAGGCGGATGGTAACAGGAGGCAGGGAACACAATGTTTTACCCAGGTTCAGGCCCTTCTTGATGGAGGTAAAACCCTATGTCCTGCTTGATTTATTCTTGATGATATGAGTATTACAAGAGTTGATCTACCACGAGATTGGAGAGGATAAACCCTAGAAGCTAGCCTATGGTATGATTGTATGTTGTCCTACGGACTAAAACCCTCCAGTTTATATAGACACTGGAGGGGGCTAGGGTTACACAAGGTCGGTTACAAAGGAGGAGATATACATATTCGTATTGCCTAGCTTGCCTTCCACGCCAAGTAGAGTCCCATCCGGACACTAGATGAAGTCTTCAATCTTGTATCTTCATAGTCCAACAGTCCGGCCAAAGGATATAGTACGGCTGTCCGGAGACCCCCTAATCTAGGACTCCCTCAGTAGCCCCTGAACCAGGCTTCAATGACGCTGAGTCCGGCGCACAGTGTTGTCTTCGGCATTGCAAGGAGGTTCCTCCTCCGAATACACCACAGAAGAATTTGAATACAAGGATAGTGTTTGAACCTGCAAAATAAGTTCCACATACCATCGTAGAGAGAATAATATTTCCAAAAATCTAATCTGCTGACACGTTTTGGCAACATGACATCACGCCATGGCTCGGTGATTATTCGAACCGTTGTTCTTTAACTAGCCCCACACATAAGGCGAGGCAGTTTCTTGACACGTCTTGTCAAAGCAGAGATCGTGTCCCCCTTATTACGGGATTCTCATCAATACGGTCGTGGGTAACCCAACCATGCCTAGGACTCCTAGATTTTAGGTAAGTCTCAAACGACCACGAGGAGGATGCTTGATATTCACCCTCTTTATAAAGGGCCAAGGCTTTTACTTTTTTCCTCCCGTGCTCAATCGAATCCCTCCCCAGCCTCGAGTTCTAACACTCAAAGCCTAGGTCAGGTGCTTCGGATCTTCAATCATGTCCGGATCCAACCTCCAGGGCCGGTGGATGCCCTCCTCCGTCACGGAAGAGGATATCAAGAAGTTGAGGGAGGCAAGATACCTGACCGCCGAAGTCTCACATCGGCTGCCCGCCCGAGGGCAGGTCGTCCCTACTCCTGAACCCAATGAAGACATCGTGTTCATTTCCCACTTCCTCCGAGGACTAGGCCTTACTCTAGATCCCTTCGTAAGGGGTTTGATGTTCTATTACGGGCTTGATTTCCACGATCTAGCCCCGGATTCCTTTCTCCACATCTCGGCATTTATTGTCATATGCGAGGCCTTCCTCCGCATTACCCCTCACTTCGTCCTGTGGCTCAAGACCTTTGATGTGAAGCCGAAGAGGGTCGAAGGGCAGTATGCAGCGTGCGGGGGTGTATTAATAAGCAAGATTGCCGGAGCTTCGTGGCCAAAAGGTTCCTTTCCAGAGGTGTCCGTATTATGGCAACGGGAGTGGTTCTACATCACCGCTCCGAGAAGTGCCAAGTGGGTAGCTTCCCCCGCCTTTCGCTCGGGCCCTCCACCACAACTGATGTCATGGATCAGCAGGGGGCTGAGCTGGGGTCTAGCCAAGGATGTGCCCATACTGCAGAGCCGCATCCGGGATCTCTCTGAGGGAGATTTTAGTTTAGTTATGGTAGTGCAAGTCATGCTGGTTCGTCAAGTCCGGCCTTGCAAATGTCGGCCCCTCCGCTTGTGGGAATTCAACCCAGAAGAACCGCACGCTATTCAGAATTTCCTCGGCCTGACGCACAAGGAGATGTACAAGTCGTTCTTCGGACCCCAAATAGTGTTGGAAATATGCCCTAGAGGCAATAATAAAAGCATTATTATTATATTTCCTTGTTCATGATAATTGTCTTTATTCATGCTATAATTGAGTTATCCAGAAATCGTAATACATGTGTGTATAATAGACACCAACATGTCCCTAGTAAGCCTCTAGTTGACTAGCTCGTTGATCAACAGATAGTCATGGTTTCCTGACTATGGACATTGGATGTCATTGATAACGAGATCACATCATTAGGAGAATGATGTGATGGACAAGACCCAATCCTAAACATAGCACAAGATCGTATAGTTCGTTTGCTAGAGTTTTCCAATGTCAAGTATCTTTTCCTTAGACCATGAGATCATGTAACTCTCGGATACCGTAGGAGTGCTTTGGGTGTACCAAACGTCACAACGTAACTGGGTGACTATAAAGGTATACTACGGGTATCTCCGAAAGTGTCTGTTGGGTTGACATGGATCAAGACTGGGATTTGTCACTCCGTATGACGGAGAGGTATCACTGGGCCCACTCGGTAATGCATCATCATAATGAGCTCAAAGTGACCAAGTGTCTGGTCATGGTATCATGCATTATGGTACGAGTAAAGTGACTTGCCGGTAACGAGATTAAACGAGGTATTGGGATACCGACGATCGAATCTCGGGCAAGTAACATACCGATTGACGAAGGGAATTGTATACGGGGTTGCTTGAATCCTCGACATCGTGGTTCATCCAATGAGATCATCGAGGAGCATGTGGGAGCCAACATGGGTATCTAGATCCCGCTGTTGGTTATTGATCGGAGAGTCGTCTCGTTCATGTCTACATGTCTCCCGAACCCGTAGGGTCTACACACTTAAGGTTCGGTGACGCTAGGGTTGTAGGGATATGTATATGCAGTAACCCTAATTTGTTCGGAGTCCCGGATGAGATCCCGGATGTCACGAGGAGTTCCGGAATGGTCCGGAGGTAAAGAATTATATATAGGAAGTGCTATTTCGGGCATCGGGACAAGTTTCGGGGCCACCGGTATTGTACCGGGACCACCGGAAGGGTCCCGGGGGTCCATCGGGTGGGGCCACCTGTCCCGGGGGGGCACATGGGCTGTAAGGGGTGCGCCTTGGCCTACATGGGCCAAGGTCAACAGCCCCAAGAGGCCCATGCGCCTAGAGTTTCAAGGAGGGAAGAGTCCCAAAAGGGGAAGGAACCCCTAGGTGCCTTGGGGGGAAGGGACTCCTCCCTTGGCCGCCGACCCCCTAGGAGATTGGATCTCCTAGGGTCGGTGCCCCCCCCCTTGGCCCCCCTATATATAGTGGGGGAGATGGAGGACTTCTTACCTTTTGCCTTTGGTGCCTCCCTCTCCCTCTCCAACACCTCCTCCTCCTCCATAGTGCTTGACGAAGCCCTGCGGAGTACTGCAGCTCCACCACCACCACGCCGTCGTGCTGCTGTTGGAGCCATATTCCTCAACCTCTCCTTCCCCCTTGCTGGATCAAGAAGAAGGAGTAGTTACGCTGACCATACGTGTGTTGAACGCGGAGGTGTCGTCCGTTCGGCGCTAGGATCTCCGGTGATTTGGATCACGTCGAGTACGCCTTCCTCATCCCCGTTCTTTGAACGCTTCCGCGCGTGATCTACAAAGGTATGTAGATGCAATCCGATCACTCATTGCTAGATGAACTCCTAGATGGATCTTGGTGAAACCGTAGGAAATTTTTTGTTTTCTGCAACGTTCCTCAACAGTGGCATCATGAGGTAGGTCTATGCGTAGTTCTCTTGCATGAGTAGAACACAATTTGTTGTGGGTGTTGATGTTGTCAACTTTCTTGCCGCTACTAGTCTTATCTTGCTTTAACGGTATTGTGGGATGAAGCGGCCCGGACCAACCTTACACGTACGCTTACGTGAGACCGGTTCCACCGACTAACATGCACAAGTTGCATAAGGTGGCTGGCGGGTGTCTGTCTCTCCCACTTTCGTTGGAGCGGATTCGATGAAAAGGGTCCTTATAAAGGGTAAATAGAAGTTGACAAATCACGTTGTGGTTTTGGCGTAGGTAAGAAACGTTCTTGCTAGAAACCTATAGTAGCCACGTAAAACTTGCAACAACAATTAGAGGACGTCTAACTTGTTTTTGCAGCAAGTGCTTTGTGATATGATATGGCCAAAGTTGTGATGAATGATGAATGATCTATATGTGATGTATGAGATGTTCATGCTATTGTAATAGGAATCACGACTTGCATGTCGATGAGTATGACAACCGGCAGGAGCCATAGGAGTTGTCTTTATTTTTGTATGACCTGCTTGTCATTGAGAAACACCATGTAAATTACTTTACTTTATTGCTAAACACGTTAGCCATAGTAGTAGAAGTAATAGCTGGCGAGCAACTTCATGGAGACACGATGATGGAGATCATGATGATGGAGATCATGGTGTCATGCCGGTGACAAGATGATCATGGAGCCCCAAGATGGAGATCAAAGGAGCTATGTGATATTGGTCATATCATGTCACTATTATTATTTGATTGCATGAGATGTTTATCATGTTTTTGCATCTGTTTACTTAGAACGACGGTAGTAAATAAGATGATCCCTCATAATAATTTCAAGAAAGTGTTCCCCCTAACTGTGCACCGTTGCGACAGTTCGTTGTTTCGAAGCACCACGTGATGATCGGGTGTGATAGATTCTAACGTTCACATACAACGGGTGTAAGACAGATTTACACATGCAAACACTTAGGTTGACTTGATGAGCCTAGCATGTACAGACATGGCCTCGGAACACAGAAGACCGAAAGGTCGAGCATGAGTTGTATAGAAGATACGATGAACATGAAGATGTTCACCGACGTTGGCTAGTCCGTCTCACATGATGATCGGACACGGCCTAGTTAACTCGGATCATGTTATACTTAGATTATAGGAGGGATGTTTATCTAAGTGGGAGTTCATTGAATAATTTGATTAGATGAACTTAATTATCATGAACTTAGTCTAAAATCTTTACAATATGTCTTGTAGATCAAATGGCTAATGTAGTCCTCAACTTCAACGCGTTCCTAGAGAAAACCAAGCTGAAAGACGATGGCAGTAACTACACGGACTGGGTCCGGAACCTGAGGATCATCCTCATAGCTGCCAAGAAAGATTATGTCCTACAAGCACCGCTAGGTGATGCACCTGTTCTCCCTGCAGAACAAGACGTTATGAACGCTTGGCAGGCACGTACCGATGACTACTCCCTTGTTCAGTGCGGCATGCTTTACAGCTTAGAGCCGGGGCTCCAAAAGCGTTTTGAGAGACACGGAGCATATGAGATGTTCGAAGAGCTGAAAATGGTTTTCCAAGCTCATGCCCGGGTCGAGAGATATGAAGTCTCCGACAAATTCTTCAGCTGTAAGATGGAGGAAAATAGTTCTGTCAGTGAGCACATACTCACAATGTCTGGGTTACATAACCGCTTGACTCAGCTGGGAGTTAATCTCCCGGATGACGCGGTCATTGACAGAATCCTTCAGTCGCTTCCACCGAGCTACAAGAGCTTTGTGATGAACTTCAATATGCAAGGGATGGAAAAGACCATTCCTGAAGTATTTGCAATGCTGAAATCAGCAGAGGTAGAAGTCAAAAAGGAACATCAAGTGTTGATGGTGAATAAAACCACTAAGTTCAATAAGGGAAAGGGTAAGAAAGCCTTCAAGAAGGACGGCAAGGGAGTTGCCGCGCCCGGCAAGCAAGCTGCCGGGAAGAAGCCAAAGAATGGACCCAAGCCTGAGACTGAGTGCTTTTATTGCAAGGAGAGTGGTCACTGGAAGCGGAACTGCCCTAAATATTTAGCGGACAAGAAGGCCGGCAAAACGAAAGGTATATGTGATATACATGTAATTGATGTGTACCTTACCAGTACTCGTAGTAGCTCCTGGGTATTTGATACCGGTGCAGTTGCTCACATTTGTAACTCAAAGCAGGAGCTGCGGAATAAGCGGAGACTGGCGAAAGACGAGGTGACGATGCGCATCGGGAATGGTTCCAAGGTCGATGTGATCGCCGTCGGCACGCTGCCTCTTCATTTACCTACGGGATTAGTTTTAAACCTCAATAATTGTTATTTAGTACCAGCTTTGAGCATGAACATTGTATCAGGATCTCGTTTAATACGAGATGGCTACTCATTTAAATCCGAGAATAATGGTTGTTCTATTTATATGAGAGATATGTTTTATGGTCATGCTCTGATGGTGAATGGTTTATTTCTAATGAATCTCGAGCGTAATGCTACACATATTCATAGTGTGAATACCAAAAGATGTAAGATTGATAATGATAGTCCCACATACTTGTGGCACTGCCGCCTTGGTCACATAGGTGTCAAACGCATGAAGAAGCTCCATGCTGATGGACTTTTAGAGTCTCTTGATTACGAATCATTTGACACGTGCGAACCATGCCTCATGGGTAAAATGACCAAGACTCCGTTCTCAAGAACAATGGAGCGAGCAACCAACTTATTGGAAATCATACATACTGATGTGTGCGGTCCAATGAGTGTTGAGGCTCGCGGTGGCTATCGTTATGTTCTCACCCTCACTGATGACTTGAGTAGATATGGGTATGTCTACTTAATGAAACACAAGTCTGAGACCTTTGAAAAGTTCAAGGAATTTCAGAGTGAGGTTGAGAATCAACATGACAGAAAAATCAAGTTCCTACGATCAGATCGTGGAGGAGAATACTTGAGTCACGAGTTTGGCACACACTTAAGAAAACATGGAATAGTTTCACAGCTCACGCCACCTGGAACACCTCAGCGTAATGGTGTGTCCGAACATCGTAATCGCACTCTATTAGATATGGTGCGATCTATGATGTCTCTTGCCGATTTGCTGCTATCTTTTTGGGGCTATGCTTTAGAGACTGCCGCATTCACTTTAAATAGGGCTCCGTCAAAATCCGTTGAGACGACACCGTTTGAATTATGGTTTGGGAAGAAACCTAAGCTGTCGTTTCTAAAAGTTTGGGGATGCGATGCTTATGTCAAGAAACTTCAACCTAAAAATCTCGAACCCAAGTCGGAAAAATGCGTCTTTGTAGGATACCCTAAAGAAACTATTGGGTATACCTTCTACCTCAGATCCGAGGGCAAGATCTTTGTTGCCAAGAATGGGTCCTTTCTAGAGAAAGAGTTTCTCTCGAAAGAAGTAAGTGGGAGGAAAGTAGAACTTGATGAAGTATTACCTCTTGAAACGGAAAATGGCGCGACTCAAGAAAATATTCCTGAGGTGCCTGCACCGACTAGAGAGGAAGTTAATGATGATGATCAAGATACTTCTGATCAAGCTCCTACTGAAATTCGAAGGTCCACAAGGACACGTTCCGCACCAGAGTGGTACGGCAACCCTGTCTTGGAAATCATGTTGTTAGACAACGGTGAACCTTCGAACTATGAAGAAGCGATGGCGGGCCCAGATTCCGACAAATGGCTGGAAGCCATGAAATCCGAGATAGGATCCATGTATGAAAACGAAGTATGGACTTTGACTGACTTGCCCGTAGAGCGGTGAGCCATAGAAAATAAATGGATCTTTAAGAAGAAGACAGACACGGATGGTAATGTGACCATCTATAAAGCTCGGCTTGTCGCTAAGGGTTATCGACAAGTTCAAGGGGTTGACTACGATGAGACTTTCTCACCGGTAGCAAAGCTAAAGTCCGTCCGAATCATGTTAGCGATTGCCGCATTCTATAATTATGAAATATGGCAAATGGACGTCAAAACGGCATTCCTTAATGGTTTCCTTAAGGAAGAATTGTATATGATGCAGCCGGAAGGTTTTGTCGATCCTAAGAATGCTGACAAGGTGTGCAAGCTCCAACGCTCGATTTATGGGCTGGTGCAAGCATCTCGGAGTTGGAACATTCGCTTTGATGAGATGATCAAAGCGTTTGGGTTTACGCAGACTTATGGAGAAGCCTGTGTTTACAATAAAGTGAGTGGGAGCTCTGTAGCATTTCTCATATTATATGTAGATGACATACTTTTGATGGGAAATGATATAGAACTCTTGGACAGCATAAAGGCCTACTTGAATAAGAGTTTTTCAATGAAGGACCTTGGAGAAGCTGCTTATATATTAGGCATCAAGATCTACAGAGATAGATCAAGACACCTCATAGGTCTTTCACAAAGCACATACCTTGATAAGATATTGAAGAAGTTCAATATGGATCAGTCTAAGAAGGGGTTCTTGCCTGTGTTACAAGGTGTGAAATTGAGCTTAGCTCAATGTCCGACCACGGCAGAAGATATAGAAGAGATGAGTGTCATCCCCTATGCCTCAGCCATAGGTTCTATTATGTATGTCATGCTGTGTACCAGACCTGATGTAAACCTTGCCGTAAGTTTGGTAGGAAGGTACCAAAGTAATCCCGGCAAGGAACACTGGACAGCGGTCAAGAATATCCTGAAGTACCTGAAAAGGACTAAGGAAATGTTTCTCGTTTATGGAGGTGACGAAGAGCTCATCGTAAAGGGTTACGTCGATGCTAGCTTCGACACAGATTTGGATGACTCAAAGTCACAAACCGGATAGTGTATATTTTGAATGGTGGGGCAGTAAGCTGGTGCAGTTGCAAGCAGAGCATCGTGGCGGGATCTACATGTGAAGCGGAGTACATGGCAGCCTCGGAGGCAGCGCATGAAGCAATTTGGGTGAAGGAGTTCATCACCGACCTAGGAGTCATACCCAATGCGTCGGGGCCGATCAAGCTCTTCTGTGACAACACTGGAGCTATTGCACTTGCCAAGGAGCCCAGGTTTCACAAGAAGACAAGGCACATCAATCGTCGCTTCAACTCCATTCGTGAAAATGTTCAAGATGGAGACATAGATATATGTAAAGTACACACGGACCTGAATGTAGCAGATCCGTTGACTAAACCTCTCCCTAGAGCAAAACATGATCAACACCAGAATTCCATGGGTGTTCGATTCATCACAATGTAACTAGATTATTGACTCTAGTGCAAGTGGGAGACTGTTGGAAATATGCCCTAGAGGCAATAATAAAAGCATTATTATTATATTTCCTTGTTCATGATAATTGTCTTTATTCATGCTATAATTGTGTTATCCGGAAATCGTAATACATGTGTGTATAATAGACACCAACATGTCCCTAGTAAGCCTCTAGTTGACTAGCTCGTTGATCAACAGATAGTCATGGTTTCCTGACTATGGACATTGGATGTCATTGATAACGAGATCACATCATTAGGAGAATGATAGACCCAATCCTAAACATAGCACAAGATCGTATAGTTCGTTTGCTAGAGTTTTCCAATGTCAAGTATCTTTTCCTTAGACCATGAGATCGTGTAACTCCCGGATACCGTAGGAGTGCTTTGGGTGTACCAAATGTCACAACATAACTGGGTGACTATAAAGGTATACTACGGGTATCTCCGAAAGTGTCTGTTGGGTTGACATGGATCAAGACTGGGATTTGTCACTCCGTATGACGGAGAGGTATCACTGGGCCCACTCGGTAATGCATCATCATAATGAGCTCAAAGTGACCAAGTGTCTAGTCACGGGATCATGCATTACGGTATGAGTAAAGTGACTTGCCGGTAACGAGATTAAATGAGGTATTGGGATAACGACGATCGAATCTCGAGCAAGTAACATACCGATTGACGAAGGGTATTGTATACGGGGTTGCTTGAATCCTCGACATCGTGGTTCATCCGATGAGATCATCGAGGAGCATGTGGGAGCCAACATGGGTATCCAGATCCCGCTGTTGGTTATTGACCGGAGAGTCGTCTCGGTCATGTCTACATGTCTCTCGAACCCGTAGGGTCTACACACTTAAGGTTCGGTGACGCTAGGGTTGTAGGGATATGTATATGCAGTAACCCGAATATTGTTAGGAGTCCCGGATGAGATCCCGGACGTCACGAGGAGTTCCGGAATGGTCCGGAGGTAAAGAATTATATATAGGAAGTGCTATTTCGGGTATCGGGACAAGTTTCAGGGTCACCGGTATTGTATCGGGACCACCGGAAGGGTCCCGGGGGTCCACCGGGTGGGGCCACCTGACCCAGGGGGCCACATGGGCTGTAGGGGGTGCGCCTTGGCCTACATGGGCCAAGGGCACCAGCCCCAAGAGGCCCATGCGCCTAGGGTTTCAAGGAGGGAAGAGTCCCAAAAGGGGAAGGCACCCCTAGGTGCCTTGGGGGGGAGGGACTCCTCCCTTGGCCGCCGCCCCCTAGGAGATTGGATCTCCTAGGGTCGGTGCCCCCCCTTGGCCCCCCTATATATAGTGGGGGAGATGGAGGATTTCTTACCTTTTTCCTTTGGTGCCTCCCTCTCCCTCTCCAACACCTCCTCCTCCTCCATAGTGCTTGGTGAAGCCCTGCCGGAGTACTGCAGCTCCACCACCACCACACCGTCATGCCGCTGTTGGAGCCATCTTCCTCAACCTCTCCTTCCCCCTTGCTGGATCAAGAAGAAGGAGACGTTACGCTGACCGTACGTGTGTTGAACGCGGAGGTGCCGTCCGTTCGGCGCTAGGATCTCCGGTGATTTGGATCACGTCGAGTACGCCTTCCTCATCCCCGTTCTTTGAACGCTTCCGCGCGTGATCTACAAAGGTATGTAGATGCAATCCGATCACTCGTTGCTAGATGAACTCCTAGATGGATCTTGGTAAAACCGTAGGAAAATTTTTGTTTTCTGCAACGTTCCCCAACAAATAGAGTGTCCGGACACTTCCGAGGACGTGGGCCTGAGCAGCAACCGCACCGCGGCCCAAGTAAGTAATCCTCTAGCCGAACACACCATCTTTCATTTATCATGACGTCATTCTGAAGAATCGCTTTTTGACCAGGACTGGTTAACAAAGGCGAAGATGATCCGGTGTTCGGCCCCCCTTCCCGAAGGCTTGGACAATCCGGTGCTGGAAAAGATGCTTGAGCCAGCACCTTGCCTGGTGCCCTCAAAGGAAGATGAAGGGGGGAATAAAGAGGGCGCAAGCGGGCCCCCACCGCTACCTATTCCAACCGAGGGAACGGGCGCCTTCGTGAGGGAGGATAACCAAGGGAAGGAATCTGACGTTCCCTCGCCCCGGGGGAGGAAGAGGACTACCTCTGATGACCGGGAAACCAAGGTTTCCAAACGAGAGAAGAAAACTCCACCAGAGGGTCCCGCCTCGGAGGGTGCTCTTGCCGCACAGAGTCCGTGTGGGGATCAGCCCTCTAACGAGCTGTAAGTAATCACAAAGTACTTAATAGTGAAGATATTCTACCTTACTTCCGAGGAAGATAACTGAAGCATCTATGTTGCAGTTCGGATCTGAGCCCTTCTCAGCAGAGCTCGTCTTCGGGGGATCTTCTTCCGAAGATGATGGAGAGCGAAATGCCTCCCCCGGACTCCCTGGCTCAAGAAGCGGGCAACCTTGAAGTGTCATCACGGAGAGTTTCTCCGGATCCGGCAAGGCCAGAAGGTAATCCCATGGTCACCCGAAGCCCTCAGTATCCGGCTCTTGAAGAGAGCAACCAAAAGAATCCGGCTCCGTCTGGTATGCGGTCGGACGCACCGAGGGATCTGCTAGGGCGAGCCACTATCTCAGAAGAGCACTGTACATTGATGGGCACGGTGATTGAAAGGATTTCGTCCGCCGAAAGCGGGTTGCATGAAGCCTTTATGAGTCTACTGACGGGCTTTGAGGTACGTGAAATGATATGCATCCGCACATTTTTAGGTGTGCCTTGTGTAGATAGTAGCCCCTGAGACTCTGGTTGTCATCGAAAACGGCGGCGAACAGAGGATCGTAGTCCCTGGTAATAACCAGACCGCTTTTATGTGCAGGTGTCTGGAGCTCCGGTGGCTAGCCGGACTGATGGGGTTGCCGAACTAAAGCGGCAACTAGATGCGGCGGATGCCGACATCGAGCTTGTTAACAAGCGGCTTGCTGAGGCCCAAGGTAGGTGATATTTATAGTGTATGTCACATAGTAAGAGCAGTGTGATGCCAGTATCTTTAATATGTTGTGACTGTAGATGGAGCTGCCACCGTGGAGGCCTTGCGGGCGGAGCTTGCCCGAGCCAAGGAGCAAGCAAGGAGTAGTAATGCGGCCGCTTTGAAGGTGGCCTAAGAGTTGAAAGCCGAGAAGGCCGCTCATAGCAAGAGCAAAGAGAAAATGGCCGAAATGGCTGTGAAGTTAAAAGACACTGCCGACCGTTGCCAGTTTCTTGAGGAAGAAAACCGGGTGAAGGCTACGGACCTTGAAAAGGCCACAATGGCGACCAAAGACACCCGCTCTGCAATGAGAGCGAAGAAGGAGGAATAGCGTGAAGTCGGGGACATTGTGGCTGGGAAGCCCTTTATGCTGTGGAGGAAGTTCGGCGATCCGCGGTATGCCCCTCTGGATCGGCTGTGGAGTTCGGCCGACGCATATCTGGACTTAGCGGCGAGCGCTGTCGATGCGGCCGAATACTTCCGAGATCAGACAGATCATGAAGTGGACAAGCTATTCTGGTCGCAATTTAATGTTCCAGAGCGTCCGCTTCCATTGACTGATCAGCTTGCCGAATGGGCCGAACTCAATAGATTGTCGGGACTCGCCATGAGGTCTGTCGTGGATCATCTGTGGCCAGAAAGGCCAAAGCCGAACAACTATTTTAGCTTGGTGCAACAGTTCCTTGGTGCGGTGCCGCGCATTAATGCGATGAAGAGGTCGGCGTGCATAGAGGGCTCGTGGATGGACCTTGCCCGTGTCAAAACATACTGGGCGGAGATGGATGCCACCACTGTCGCGGTGCAGGGTTCGGCCATAGGCCGAGTGACTGTCGAGCACTATTTTGAAGAAGTTCTTGAGGGTGCTCGTACGATAGAGGCCCAGTGCTCGAAGAATGTTATGTTTGAGTGACATGTATTCCCATTGTAAAAACAACATTTTATTGAATTTATCAAGGCTGTATTTATACTTTTGCCCGAAAGTATTGTGATGCCTCCTGTGCGGCCGTTTATGTATACATGTATATAACCTGAAAGATTGTAGTCGTCGGCTTCAGCCCCCACGCATATAATGCGGGGGTGTTTGCAGAAGATGCGTATTCACACTTAATCCAACATCTTGGTCCTAATAAGGAGGTGATAGCGCAGCGAACTAGGCAACCAGACTATAATGCTTTAACACTTTCACTTAGCCATAGGAGTTTGACAGTGGGGCTACTATATAGCCCCTGGTGGCTCCACACTCGTCCGGATTCGGGGTGCGTACATGCCTGGACGGGAAACAGCCCTTCGTTAATGCGAAGGAATCCCGAAGATTCCAATAGGTCATCGAGTGGTTGACCAGTCTCACGCTATATCATGACAGTCAGTTTTCGGCTTTCTCTACTGAGGAGCTCGTCCGGATGAACCAGGGCACAATCGTAGTAGTTCTCCTGGTGCCGCCTTAGCCGATAGAGCGGAACGTAAGGCAGCAAAACACAGGAGCCGGGCAAACCCAACATTTGACCAAAGACATGATTCGGAGCTGATGCATATAAGGCCAAACTCGCGACGCCGAACACTCCCTAAGGTATTCGGTCTTTATGGTGTAAACCGGGTCGAAACAATACCCTTTGTAATAAGCCCCTGGTGTCCAGGTACGTGCATTATTCTAGCGTGGCCACATGACAAGACGTCAGCATCCTTCTCGGTTGTACTGAGAATCCGAGGGATGTAAATCAACAAGAAACAGTAAAAAAAGGTTTACGCAGGGTCTTAATCTACAAAGAATCCTTGGAACGGGTCCCTGCTGCATGTCTGCACCTGTGTCTCCGTTGTGCCGTATCCTAGACGGGTGTACCACGATGGTCATCTGAAAAAGAGAGGAACTTAATTGAAAAGTTGTCGTGCAAAAGTTAAGTTATACTAAATAAACAATATATAGTTGAAAATGAGTAAAGGTGAGCCTTATTGCCACTTTTGCGCGCACGTTGATCCCCTTGTATTGTAATATGGGTATAGCCATCAAACCTGTATTAATTACATATAGCTGAGCCGGACTCGTCTAGCCGTGTCCGTGGTCTTAACAACCTGTCAAATGCTTGAGTTGGTGAGGCTGTTTAGTGTGCGGCGGCCAAGGCGGCCACACCATCTTCGGCTCACAAGGAGCGCTCAATATTTCCATTTACTATAATGATGCCGCGTGGACTGGGCATCTTGAGCTTGAGGGAAGCGTAATGCGGTATTACGTTAAAGCGAGCGAAAGCTTCGCGTCCGAGTAGTGCTTGATAGCCACTTTGGAACGGAGCGACGTGGAAAGTTAAATTTTCGCTGCGGAAGTTATCGGAGAAGTCGAATATAACCTCTAGTAGCAGGGAGCCCCTGCAGTGAGCCTCGGGCCTGGCGTTACTCCTTCAAAGGTAGCATTGCTGCGGCAAATTTTTGTTGGGTCTATCACCATTTTGTGGACTGTGTCATGATATATCAGATTCAAACTGCTGCCGCCGTCCATCAGGACTCGAGTGAAGTGGTATCCATCAATTATTGGATCTAATACAAAGGCAGCCCATCCTGCACGCTGGATACTTGCTGAGTAATCCCGATGGTCGAAGGTGATCGGTTGGGACGACCAGTGGCGGAGCTCCGCGGTGATAGGCCCTGGGGCATGTTCCTCTAAAGGTGCCGCTTTGTCTCTCTGTTTTATCTTGTGTAACACATTGACTGTTTTGACTTCTGGTGGGAATTTCTTCCGCTCCCCTGTGCTTTGCTTGCGAGGTTCGTCCTTGTCTTCACTTGGTGTATCCTGCCCCTTGTGTTCGGCGTTGAGCTTGCTGGACTGTTTGAAGACCCAACATTCTCTGTGGGTATGATTTGCAGGTTTATCAGGGGTGCTATGGATCTGACATATTTGATCCAGAATTTTGTTTAGGCTGGACAGTTCGTCTCTGTTGCCTTTGGAGGGCAGCTTCTGCTGGCCTGGCCGAGAGCTTCTAAATCCGGTGTTTACCGCCGTGCTCTTTGGGCTGTCTTCCTTATTCCGGCGCTTATTCTTGTTGCGTCATGATTTCCCGTTTCCATCCCTGACTTCGGATGTACTTGGGTCGCTGGTGCTGCATCTGGCTAACCAGTTGTCCTCGCCTGCGCAAAAACGGGTCATGAGTCTTGTTAATGCTGCCATTGTTCTCGGCTTTTCTTGACCGAGGTGTCTGGCAAGCCATTCGTCTCGGACGCTATGCTTAAAAGCTGCTAAGGCTTTGGCGTCCGGACAGTCGACTATTTGGTTCTTTTTAGTGAGGAACCTGTTCCAAAGTTTTCGGGCTGACTCACCGGGCTGTTCAGTTATATGACCTAAATCGTCTGCATCCAGTGGTCGGACATATGTCCCTTGAAAATTTGCCCGAAAGGCATCTTCGAGCTCTTTCCAGCTTCCGATGGAGTTTTCGGGGAGGCTTTTAAGCCAGTGCCGAGCTGGCCCTTTGAGCTTGAGGGGTAAGTACTTGATGGCGTGGAGATCATCTCCTCGATCCATATGGATATGGAGGATGTAATCCTCAATCCAGACCCCAGGGTCTATTGTTCTGTCATACGCCTCTATGTTTACGGGTTTGAATCCCTCTGGAAATTCATGATCCAGCACCTCGGCGGTGAAACATAGAGGGTGTGCGGCACCCCTATATTTGGGTGTACCGTGGTATTCGGATGTTTGTTGTGTTGCATTGTATGTTGGAGCGCGTCTGCGTGGTCCATAGATGGATCTGGTTGCGCCGTCCTTTTGATGCGAGCCCTTACGTGGATCACGTACTGGTTTATGTGCGGTGTCGATTGCCGCTTTATGTTGGCTATGAGGTCGTCTATCCGACCGGATGGCCATTTTATTTTTTTAATTGTGGAGGATCTAAGGCCTCCTCATCAAATTCAGGTAGCAACTTTCGCTTCGGATAGCTCTTGGTGTGGCGATTACTGCCGTATTTCGCTGCAGTGTTGAGTACTTCACTCCATTTGATTTTGAGTGTGTCTTGTGCAACCTTGAGCCTTTGCTTCTGTTTTTTCAGACTCCTCACCGTGGCAACAAGCCTTTGGTGGGCATTATGTTGCTCCTGGCGCCTGTTCGGTGTGATGTCATTCGGACTGTTATCTTCGACGGGGTTGGGTTGTTCAGCTTGATTTTCCGTGTTGCCGTGGTCGGGCAATGGTTGACCCTGCTCTAGCGCTGGGTCTATGTGATCGTTATTTCTGCCGAGGCGGGATTTGGAGCGGCGTTTACGCCGCCGCTTTGACTGCTGCTCGAGGGAACCATCCTTCGCTGTGTCCTTCCGTTCCTCGTCGTTATTTTCTTTGGGTGTGTCCACCATGTATACGTCATGTGATGAAGTGGGCGTCCAGTGCCCTGTGGGCAGTGGTTCCTCTTCGCCTCCCGCATCATCGTCCATACTGTCGATGCCTTCGGAGTCGAAGTCGAGCATGTCGGTTAAGTCATCGATAGTGGCTACTAAGTGGGTGGTGGGTGGGCGGCGAATTTCTTCATCATCCGCATCCCAATCCTGCTGGACGTAGTTCGGCCAAGACTCTAATGACAAGGAGAGAGACCTTAATGAGTTCAGTATGTCTCCAATGGGCGAGTGCTAAAAAATATCCACGGAGGTAAACTCCATGATCGGTGCCCAATTGGATTCGACAGGAACGGGCGCAGGCATTTCGGAGTCCGTGTCCGGAGAGGGATCCGGCAGTTTGACAACACGGCTCTCGTGAAGGGTAAGGTCGATATTCGGCTCGATCGCCGCAAAGGATACGACCTCCGTGGTGGGGTCTATCCACCCGTCCACGGATGGTGAAACTGGCTCCGAATTGAGGGTCGGAGTGGCTGCCGGTGCGATTTCTCGAACACTGTCCGATGGTAGAGCTAAATCGTACTCATCGTGACCGCGCGGTGCACAAGGCAGGGGCTCGAATCCGTCGAAGATCAAGTCTCCGCGGATATCAGCCGTGTAGTTTAAGCTTCCAAACCTGACCTGGTGGCCAGGGGCGTAACTTTCGATCTGCTCCAGATGGCCAAGCGAGTTGGCCCGTAGTGCGAAGCCACCGAACGCAAAGATCTGTCCGGGGAGAAAAGTCTCACCCTGGACTGCATCTCTATCGATGATCGTAGGAGCCATCAAGCCTAATGGCAATGACACAGAGGAACTCTCAATGAAAGCACTAATGTCGGTGTCAAAACTGGCGGATCTCGGGTAGGGGGTCCCGAACTGTGCGTCTAAGGCGGATGGTAACAGGAGGCAGGGAACACGATGTTTTACCCAGGTTCGGGCCCTCTTGATGGAGGTAAGACCCTACGTCCTGCTTGATTTATTCTTGATGATATGAGTATTACAAGAGTTGATCTACCACGAGATCGGAGAGGCTAAACCCTAGAAGCTAGCCTATGGTATGATTGTATGTTGTCCTACGGACTAAAACCCTCCGGTTTATATAGACACTGAAGGGGGCTAGGGTTACACAAGGTCGGTTACAAAGGAGGAGATATACATATCCGTATTGCCTAGCTTTCCTTCCACGCCAAGTAGAGTCCCATCCGGACACGAGACAAAGTCTTCAATCTTGTATCTTCATAGTCCAACAGTCCGGCCAAAGGATATAGTCCGGCTGTCCGAAGACCCCCTAATCCAAGACTCCCTCAGTTACTGCCTGCTCCATTCCCGTTTCCATTCTTGGGGCCGCTATAGTTATGCGAACTACCTCCATTGTGAGTGTGGCCTCCATGATTATGGGTCAATCCTCCCGAGTTCGGGGTGAAACGGGCTTCTACTGAGCTCCAGAATTGTACTTTCCTTGTTCATACTTCCTCTTGCGGCTCTCAATCTGCTGCTTCCCTTCAATCATAAGTGCCTTGTCTACCATCTCCTGGTAGTTGTTAAATGTTGCCACCATCAACTGCATGCTCGTCTCATCATTAAGCCCTTCCATAAACTTCTCTTGCTTCGCGGCATCTGTGGCCACATCATCAAGGCCATAATGAGATAGCTTGCTAAACTCATCTACGTACTGGGCCACAGTACGATTTCCCTGGCGCAAGTTGCAAAACTCATGCTTCTTCATGCTCATAGCTCCAGTTGAGACATGGGCTATGCGGAAAGCTTGCTGAAATTGCTCCCAAGTAACATTGGCTATGGGAAAAGTGGCTCTGTAATTCTCCCACCATGCGGCTGCGGGTCCATCCAATTGGTGTGCGGCAAAATGCACCCTCTCAGCATCTGTGCAACCGGTAGTGGTTAGCTCCCTTCCAATCCTACATAGCCAATCATCCGCAACTATGGGCTCAATGCTACTTGGAAACACCGGTGGTTGTAACCTCAGAAAGCGGGCTAAGTTGTCAACTAGAGGTGGTGGCGGTGGGTTGTTGTTGTTGTTGTTGTCGTTGCCCTGATTCTGAACTAACAACTGCATCAAGGCATTCTGCTGCTAGATCAACTGAGTGAGCTCCGGTGGGAAAGCAAAACCGGGTCACGTCTCGGAGGCATCTGATGGGTTTTAGAGGGGAGAGATTAGAATAGAATGGGGTCTAAGGAGAAAGCACTGCCCATATGCACATGAGACAAACACAATCATATCATATCACTCAATAATTCAAACAAGGGCATACAATCGATGTAACTATCATTATAGTGCTCGGACTATTCTATATACATGGGAAACACTACTGATCATATGGTGGTGTACTAGAAATTTTGATCGGTGGAAGACTCCATGATGTCTGCTCCAGCTTCGTCTTCATAATTATCATCACTATCATCGGGGTCGGGGTCAGTGTCATCGATGATGATGTAGTCTTCAGAACGAATTTCCTTGGGTTCATCGTCTTCTCCTCCTGGCGCGGGGTCTCCCATGAAAACTCCTAGCTTCCTTGTCATGTCGTCATTCCGCTCCACAAGTATCATCATTTCCTCTCCATATCCATTGCATGTAGACTTAATCTCCTCTTCTAGCTCTGTGATCCTGGTCATCGCTTTCTTCAAATCTATCATGCTTGCACACATCTGGTTCTCCTGGTGACGAATATGATGGTTTAACTCCTAGATGAATGTTGCAATGGACATGTCCTTCCTGGTGTTGATCATCTCCCATTGCTCATCTTGACACCCACATATCTGGTAGATAGTGTCCTTAAGCTCCTTGTGGTAAACTTCGCCGATGCGTCCTATGGCGATGTGGGCTGCCATGCTCTTGCCAAGACTCCAGGTTGGTGCGTCAAAGGAAAACTCTATGGGTTTAGTGACTGGTGTGAACGTCCTTCCTAGGATATGAACTTGAATCAACCAACACTCCTCTTCTAGTAAAGTGGCGGTGTAGGTCCCGGTGAAGCTTGGTATTCCGATGTTCAGGTACCTAGTGACTTCCTTCAAATGTCGTCCAAACGGGGTGTCCTCATCCGGCTGTGTAAACTTGTTCCTTGAGTCCGCCATCCTAAAGTGTAAAAAATGGAGAGGAGTCAGAAATGAGTAGAGAAGAGTGACCTATGGCTCATCTTAGTGGTCGTGTCCTACATTCAACCTGGCTCTGATACCATCTTGTAGCAACCCGACCTCATACGGTCAAGTCTCTGTGTTAAGTGTCATCCCTGGATCGGTAATGCTGACACACACAATACTCGAAGGATTTATAACAGAGTAGCAATCACACACTTAATACATTGAATGTCTCAAAAGAGAACTAATTATAATAAATATGGCTTAAGGCCATCTAAAAACGATAACAGCGGAAGGCTTGGAAGATAAAGTGAGTCCATCAACTCCAACGGCATAGCTGAGTGCATGACAAACAACCTACGGCATCTTACTCCTCGTCTGAAAAGTCTGCAATAGGATATGTTGTAGCCTGAAAACGGGTCAGCACATGGAATATGCTGGCAATATAACACAGTAGAGCAATAAACAGATAAATGCTATCACTACATGCATATTTGGCTAGTGGAGGCTCTATGGTTATAATGTTTTTGCGAAAAGCCAATTTTTCCCTACAACAAAGGAATATATTTTATTTAACTATCATGGTAGTTGAAACATTGAGAATGGTACCCCCATCTCAATTCCAATTAAAAGTAATAATCAACCCAACAGATTAATTTAGAGTGATGAGATCCATATGATAATACACAAACCAGATACTCAAGTTGTCCATAACCAAGGACACGGCTAACCATGATTAGTTTGTACACTCTGCAGAGGTTTGTGCACTTTTCCCCACAAGACTCTATCTCCTCCGTTGGATTTCTCACACTACATGGTGTTTGAGAAATGGATGACCGAGACACAGTTTTTCAGAAGCATTAACTCTAACCCCGGGTAGACCGTACCAACCTACATCCCCTACATCTGCTAGCCTACCACTTGAAGAGGTCATGCAACTTACTCCACCATGCTAGAGCCCATAATAGCTTGTGGCTGCACACGGAAGTTTCTAGCATGAATAATCCTATGATCCCTTTGAGCCTGGGTGGCGGACCATAGGAGGATCACACGGTAAAACCCCGGGATCTCCTAGGACAACACTGGTATAACCCCAGGTGCCCAAAACCAACAATCCACCCAGATGTGTATTAAAGTTTCCACCTTAGAATTGACCATTAATTAACAAACTCACATCTGTCATGGATACACTCAAACCCAATCCACGTCTAATATCATAGCATATCGTTATAAGCATAACGTAGTAGTAACTCCCAAGGGTTTGAAAATGAAACAGGTAATAGGTTCTACCTCATCAACTACTTCCCAATACCCACATGTTAATCATATCCTAATCATGCAGTGTTTGAGGATTGTAACTAATGCATAAAAACTGGGTATGAAAGAGTATGATCAATGTGTTACTTGCCTTGCTGACGATCCGCAAAACCTAGTGACTCGTAGCAGCACGCTTCGCACTCCGAGTGTTCTATCGCAAACAAACAATATCATACATAAGAAATCAAGCAAAGATGCACGGCTAGAACTCACATAAGAAGATCTAACCAGAAAGTTCAACTAAAGAACTCCGGTTTGCAAAAAGAATCAAATCAAACGGAGCAACGAAACTCAAACTACGAAAGAAACAAGATCCGGTTACTAATATGGACTAAAGTCAAATTTTACTGTGTCAAAATCCTGCTCAAGTTGGTCAAACAGAAAGAGAGCTTCAAGACGAAGACCTAGGCACTTGTTTCACCTGATTTGGATAAACGAGCGAAAAGATAAACTAAAACGAAGATCAGGGCAGAAATCGCGATAAAAAATAATCACAGAAAAACCCTGGAAAGGAAAATTGACGAATAGGCTAACGAACGAATGTTCGCTATCTGCGGCTAACGGACGAACAGAGTTCGTTAAAACAAACATACGGACGAACGTCCGCTAAATAAATAAACCGACGAAAAACCGGACGAACCGATCTATATAAAAAAACGAGATCTAGAAAAAACTGAACGGTTTTTCTGAGAAAACCAACGAACGGCGACGGCTACCTCCGGCGAGACGGCGGGACGGTGGGACGGCAAGGCTGTGACGTGGGACAACGGGGCGACGACGCGGGAGGCGAGCGGCGGCGGCGGGCGGCGCTGGCGGCGGCGAGCGACGGGCGGCGCTAGGGTTCAGTGAGGCGCGGCGCGGCTTGGGCTGTCAGGGTCGTGGGCCTCGGCTTTTAAAGCCGGCCGGGCCAAGTGTCCTAGCCAGACATGACCCGGTAAGTCGGTTACCTTTTTTTATAAAATCCTGGCGCAGAAAAACTAACAAAAGTAATACTAAACAGACTCCAAATATCCGAAAATAAATTTTTGCGGCCCTCTAAAAATATTCTAGACAAAGTGAACATTTATTTGGGCCTCTAATACAATTTTGAAAAATGTGTATTTTTCCTAATTCAAATAAAATAGCGATAAAATCCAAATAAAACTCATTATTTGATTTTAGTGTTTTTCCTCCAATATTTCATTTATTTTGGAGAAGTCATATTATCTCCTCTCATATATTTTTAATATGAAATATTTTCGGAGAGAAAAATTATTAAAACCAAAATGATCCTTGTTTCGATATTTGACAAAATTCAAATATGAAAATGGTGAAATTCCCAACTCTCTCTATGGGTCCTTGAGTTGCTTAGAATTTCCAGGATCGCAACTCGGAATGCAATAAAATATGATATACATGAATGACCTATGTATAACATTCCAAATTGGAAATTTGGGATGTTACACCTACTAACACTCAAAAGATCATGACTACCTTAAGCTCGTGACCCCATAGGTTTGGTAACCATAGACATGAACGAAACCCCTTCAATGACCGATAGTGGAACCGTGGACATCCATATTGGTCCCTATGATTACACGAATGATATTTGAGTGAACCTTTGGTTATCATGTAATGTTACCTTTGCTTCACAATACTTTACAAAACCCGGTGTGCATCGGTATCCTCCAGAATCCTCACCATGCTCACTATACCGTTGCTCCCATTACCCACTACAAAAAAAGACACATCCGTGACAATTTGGCCAGAACGAAAAAAATATGTCATGGTTATGACACATCTATGACGATAATTGTGAAAAAACCACGTATCATCATAGATGTGGTGGGCTCCTACTTATATGATAAAAAATCATGAGAAAAAATGGGCTTTTCGTCCAGGGCGGGCCGGGGATGCACTTGCATGACATTCTTTGGGCCGTCCATGACATAAAAAATCATGGTAGAAGTGAGGGCGAGGAAATTTTCGAGGAGTTCCTGGTTACCGTGGGTGGTCAGGCCAAGCGATGCAGTGTGGTTTGCGCGTTTCTCTCTCGTATGCGCACGTGGTGCGACCCGTGTTCGCTATAACTGAACCCGAGCGAGAGAGGCGTTCGCTTACTGAACCCAAGCGATCGATCGATCCCACTACGTACTGAAGCCGATAGATCCCTTGGATGCTACCTGAACCTGAGCGATTCTTTCGCTACTACTGCTAACTGAACCTGAGCGATCGATCGCTGCTACTGCTGACTGAAGCCGATCGATCCCCCGTGCGAGACGTAGCCAGCCGGTGTGTTGGGTTGCCTCTCGATGAACAGTTACCGTTGCTACCATGTGCACGATACGTAGAATGAGTTGAGACGTGGTGAGTCAAGATGGTTGGTTGGTTGTGGATGAACAGTTCCTAGTGGGGGTTGGATGAACAGGACCCCGATATATTAGGTGGTTACCGCTGGATGAACAGGACCCCGAGGAGGCCGCCACACCCCAGTCGGTTGGGGGTGGACGAACAAGACCCCGTGGAGGCTGGATGAACAGTAGCCGTGGAGGCTGGATGAATAGTATCCCGTGGATGAACAGTGGCTGGTGGAGGTTGGAGGAAGTCCATGGTGGATGAACAGTAGCTCGTGGAGGCTGGAGCGAGGTAATAGATGGTGGATGACCAGGATCCCGTTTCGACCGTAGGCGCTCGAACAGAAGTCTGTTTCCTCCATTTTGTGGTACGCCACACCCTCCCGATCAACAGGACCCCATTTCGACCGTACGCACTCGAACAGAAGTCTGTTTCCTCGTTTTGCGGTATGCCAGACCCTTCTCGATGAACAGGACCCTGTTTTGACCGTACGCGGTCGAATAGAAGGTTGTTTCCTCTGTTCTGTGGTACGCCAGACCTTGTTTCGGCTGTTCCGTCCAAGCTGGTTGGCTCTTGATGAACAGGACACATTCTAACCCAGTCGGTTGCCTCCCGATGAACACGACGTTGTTTCCTCCGTTATGACCCAGCCGGTTGTCTACCGATGAACAGGATGACGTCGTTGTCGCATTAGAGACCCGGCCCGTATGTACGTACGTAGCCGTATTTACTTTCTTGCAGCGTGGTTGTACGCATGTGTACACGATATAGACAGGACTGTGTGACATGCTACTTTGGCGCGTCTATTTCAACATGTGTCGCTCCTTACTCGGCCACAGTACATCGCTGCAGAGAGACTGATCGACCGCTATGTACGTACACGTTCGTGACCAAACAGATAACACTACCTTCGCTTTGATCTGGTGGGTCCCAGCTTTTAGGGGTAAGAAGGCACTCCCTTCCATGTGAAGATGTAGCTAGCGGGTCCCAGCTATGAAGGGGGACACTTTTTTTTGTGAAATACAGAGGACCTTCCGGTGGGTCCCTGCTGCTGGTGGAGGAATCATTATTATGCGCGTAATAAGGAGGCACTTCCTTGCATGCGGCCGTGGACCCAGCTGCCAGCCTTTCCACGTACAATCCTCTTTCGATGGATGTCGCTTGTTGACCATGCCGCGCTGAGAGCACCAAGGCGGTGGACGATAGTGAGGCCTAGGAAGGGAACGACATAGAGCCGGAGAAGA
Organism: Triticum aestivum; assembly: GCF_018294505.1. Lineage (NCBI taxonomy): Eukaryota > Viridiplantae > Streptophyta > Magnoliopsida > Poales > Poaceae > Triticum > Triticum aestivum. Next base: position 451,233,680 of record NC_057812.1, on the reverse strand, counting down.
CTCGACATTTGTTTCCCACACGGAGGGGAGTACGAGGGTTTACTGGTTTGTTTGTTGTTGCCGGAGAATAACAACATGTGTGGGTGAGTAGATGGAAGGCCTAGACAGCGGTGGGAGTAGGGTGGGGCGGTGAGGCCTGCACGGCCGCACAGCCGGCCACGGGAGGCATGAGCAGGCGGTCCCCCCTGGTGCTAGTTTGGGAGGCTACTTGATAACCTACAAGTATAGGGGATCAATTGTAGCTCTTTTCGATAAGTAAGAGTGTTGAACCCAACGAGGAGCAGAAGGAAATGACAAGTGGTTTTCAGCAAGGTAATGTCTGCAAGTGCTGAAATTGTAAGTAACAGAGTAGCTTGATAGCAAGATAATTTGTAACGAGCAAGTAAATGATGATAGTAACAAAAGTGCAGCAAGGTAGACCAATCCTTTTGAGGCAAAGGACAGGCCAAAACAGTCTCTTATAGTAAGCAAAGCGTTCTTGAGGGTACATAGGAATTTCATCTAGTCACTTTCACCATGTTGATTTGGTTTGTGTTCGCTACTTTGATAATTTGATATGTGGGTGGACCGTTGCTTAGGTGTTGTTCTTACTTGAACAAACCTCCTACTTATGATTAACCCTCTCGCAATCATCCGCAACTATGAGAAAAGTATTAATAATAAATTCTAACCATAGCATTAAACTTTTGGATCCAATCGGTCCCTTACGAAATAGCGCATACACTAGGGTTTAAGCTTCTATCACTCTGGCAACCCATCATCTACTTACTACTCCACAATGCATTCCCTTAGGCCCAAATATGGTGAAGTGTCATGTAGATGTAGTCGACATTCACATGACACCACTAAGGGAATCACAACATACATATTATCAAAATATGAAACACATATCAAGTTCACATGATTACTTGCAACATAATTTCTCCCGTGACCTCAAGAACAAAAGTAACTACTCACAAATGATAATCATGCTCAAGATCAGAGAGGTATTAAATAGCATATTGGATCTGAACATATAATCTTCCACCAAATAAACCATATAGCAATCAACTAAAAGATGTAATCAACACTACTAGTCACCCACAAGCACCAATCTATAGTTCCGGTAACAAGATTGAACACAAGAGATGAACTAGGGTTTGAAATGAGATGGTGTTGTTGAAGATGTTGATGGAGATTGCCCTCCCCAAGATGGGAGATTTGTTGGTGATGATGATGACAATGATTTCCCCCTCCGGGAGGGAAGTTCCCCCGGCGGAATCGCTATGCTGGAGGGCAAAAGTGCTCCTGCCCAAGTGCCACCTCAAGACGGCGGCGCTCCATCCCAAAAGTCCTCTCCTTATTTTTTTAGATCAAAATGACTTATATACCAGAAGATGGGCACCGGAGGTGAGCCTGGTTGAGCACAACCCACCAGGGCGCGCCTGGGCTCCCTAGCGCGCCCAGGTGGGTTGTGCCCACCTGGTAGGCCCCCTCTGGTACTTATTTGCTCCAATATTCATCATATATTACATAAAAATTCTCCGTGAAGTTTCATCTTGTTTGGAGTTGTGTAGAATAGGTAGCCTAACATAGCTTTTCCAGGTCCAGATGTCTAGCTGTCGGAGTTCTCCCTCTTTGTGTGTACCTTGCAAATTATGAGAGAAAAGGCATTAGAATTACTCCAAAAAGCATTATTATGCATAAAAATATCATAAATAACAGTAGGAAACATGATGCAAAATGGACGTATCAACTCCCCCAAGCTTAGACCTCGCTTGTCCTCAAGCGAAAACCAATATCGAAAAACATGTCCACATGCTTAGAGAGAGAGGTGTCGATAAAAACAAAATACGGAAATAGAAGCATCATGTAGATTATTATAACATCAACAAACTTAAACATAAGACTTTTATCATATAGCTTTCATCATAAACTTCTCATGAATAAGTAACAATTCATCACACAATCACAGTATAAAGCATAAACTCTATTAGAAACCAACAAACTATGTTCTCATTCAATTTTGCAACTACAATTCATCATCTTTTTAGGAAGGGTCACGTATCGGAGCCTCTCGGCAAGTCCACATACCTAACCATCATATAGTCTTCTATGATTGCTAACACTCTGCATACACATGAGCAAAATGTTTCAATCGGACACATAGAAAGATAGGGGTTTATAGTTTCGCCTCTCAACGTATTCACCTCAATGGTGATGTTAACGATAATAACTCATGCCACCCATATTCAACTGGACATATGTGCCTAGATCTTTCCTCACCACATGATGCTTGCCGAAGGAGAAAAATAAGAAGGAATAGAGGGAAAACTTTGACTCTTTGCATAAAAGTAAATACATAAAAGTAAAAGATAGGCCCTTCGCATAGGGAAGCAGAGGTTGCCATGTGCTTATTTGTTTGTATGCTCAACCCCATAGTGCAAAATAATATCACGTTGTATTGCCCCTTGTGATAGTGACCTTTATTATGCAGTCTGTTGCTTTTATTCTTCACCATTACAAGTTCATGCAACGCTCAATTTTCTCTTACACTAAATGATATCACACATTTAGAATCCATTTTTATTGCCTTATTACACCGATGACAACTTACTTGAGGGATCTTGCTCAATCCCTAGGTAGGTATGGTGGACTCTTGAAAATAAGATTTGGGTTTAAGGGTTTTTGGATGCACAAGTAGTATCTCTACTTAGTGCGGAATTTTTGGCTAGCAAAGATAGGGGCAAGCACCACATGTATTCACCTCAAAGATGTATGGCTACTATATTCTTTGACTTTTGTGAAAAGATTGTTGAAGTTTTCATGGATGACTTTTCTATTTATGGGAAGTCTTTTGATGATTGTTTACACAATCTTGATCGAGTCTTGCAGAGATGTGAGCAAAGAAATCTTGTCTTGAATTGGGAGAAGTGCCATTTTATGGTTAATGAAGGTATTGTTTTGGGCCATAAAATTTCTGAAAGAGGTATTGAGGTCGACAAAGCTATGGTTGATGCAATTGAGAAAATGTCATGTCCTAAAGATATCAAAGGTATTTGTAGTTTCCTTGGTCATGCTGGTTTCTATAGGAGATTTATCAAAGACTTTTCTAAATTTCTAGGCCTTTTACAAATCTTTTGCAAAATGATATTCCTTTTGTTTTTGATGATGATTGTTTAGAAGCCTTTGAAACACTCAAGAAAGCCTTAATTTCTACACCTATTGTTCAACCGCCTGATTGGAACTTGCCTTTTGAAATTATGTGTGATGCTAGTGATTATGATGTTGGTCTGTTCTAGGACAAATAGTTGATAAGAAACTAAATGTTATTCATTATGCTAGTAAAACTCTAGACAGTGCACAATGAAATTATGCTACTACTGAAAAAGAATTTCTAGCAGTGGTGTTTGCTTGTGATAAATTTAGATCTTACATTGTTGACTCTAAAGTTATTGTTCACACTGATCATGCTACTATAAAATATCTTATGGAAAATAAAGATGCTAAACCTAGACTTATTCGATGGGTTCTCTTGCTACAAGAATTTGATTTGCATATCACTGATAGAAAAGGAGCAGAGAACCCCGTGGCCGATAACTTGTCTAGGTTGGAGAATGTCCTTGATGACCTACTACCTATTGATGATAGTTTTCCTGATGAGAAGTTAGCTGCAATAAATGTTTCTCATAATCCTTGGTATGCTGACTATGCTAATTACATTGTTGCTAAATATTTACCACCTAGTTTCACATACCAACAAAACAAAAATTCTTATATGATTTAAGACATTATTTCTGGGATGACCCACATCTTTATAAAGAAGGAGTAGCTGGTATTATTAGAAGTTGTGTACCTGAGCATGAACAGGGACAAATCCTACGGAAATGTCACTCCGAAGCTTATGGACGACATCATGCGGGAGACAGAACTGCTCATAAGGTATTGCAATCTGGTTTTTATTGGCCTAATCTCTTCAAGGATGCTCATAAGTTTTTCTTATCTTGTGATGAATGTCAAAGAATAGGTAATTTTGGTAAGCGTCAAGAAATGCCTATGAATTATTCATTTGTTGTTGAACCATTTGATGTTTGGTGTTTTGATTACATGGGACCTTTTCCTTCCTCTAATGGGTATACTCATATTTTGGTTGCTGTTGATTATGTTACTAAGTGGGTAGAAGCTATTCCAACTAGTAGTGCTGATCACAACACCTCTATTAAAATGCTTAAGGAAGTTATTTTCCCAAGGTTTGGAGTCCCTAGATATTTAATGACTAATGGTGGTTCACACTTTATTCATGGTGCTTTCCGTAAAATGCTTGCCAAGTATGATGTTAAACATAGAATTGCATCACCCTAGCATCCTCAGTCTAGTGGTCAAGTTGAACTTAGCAATAGAGAAATAAAATTAATTTTGCAAAAGACTGTCAATAGGTCCCGGAAGAATTGGTCTAATAAATTAGATGATGCGCTTTGGGCTTATAGAACAACATATAAAAATCCTATGGGTATGTCTCCCTTAAAATGGTTTATGGAAAAGCTTGTCATTTGCCTCTTGAGTTAGAACATAAAGCATATTGGGCAATTGAAGAACTCAACTATGATTTCAAACTTGCTGGTCAGAAGAGGTTATTTGATATTAGCTCATTAGATGAATGGAGAACCCAAGCTTATGAAAGTGCCAAGTTATTTAAATAAAACGTTAAAAAGATGGCATGATAAAACAATCCAAAAGCATGAGTTCAAAGTTGGAGAATATGTTCTTTTGTACAACTCTCGTTTCAGATTCTTTGCAGGAAAACTCCTCTCCAAATGGGAAGGACCCTATGTTATCGAGGAGGTTTATCGGTCTGGAGCTATCAAAATAAATAATGCCGAAGGTACTAACCCGAAGGTTGTTAATAGGCAATGAATAAAACATTATATCTCAGGTATGCCCATTAATGTTGAAAGCAATATTATCCAAACTATAACACCAGAAGAACACATAAAAGAAACCTTCTAGAACACTCCATAATCATGAAAAAGAGGATGTACGTGATACGGTAAGTAAACAGACTCCGAAAGATCTGCAAAAATATTTTCTGTCTGTTTTGGAATATAACAAAAAATAGGAAAATAAGAAACAACCAGGAAGGTCACCCTGGTGGGCACAAGCCAGGCATGCCCAGGTGGGTTGTGCCCACCTCGGGTACCTTCCGGACTCCGTTTTTCTTCTATTTGCTTGTTTCCCAAGATAAAAAATCTTTATATACCCCCAAACCTATTGACCACCGTATCATGGAGAAATCTTTTGTTTTGTTTTCTTAATGTTTTTGGTCAGATCTGTCAAGCCAGGCATCATGTCTTCTCCCTCATCCAACAATGTAAACATGATGCTTGATTGATGAAGATCGAGCTGAAGAGAGAGGATCCTGAAGAACCTCTTGAAGGGAACAAGAGCAAGGAGGCCATCGGAGACCAAGCGCCGGTGGTTGAACAAGCCCTTCCTGCTGAGGAGGAAGAAGAAGATATCCTTAAACCCTACTATGATTATCTTACCCCCACGGAGATTGAAGCCTTTCGAATCATTGAAACAGTTCTTGTGCAAAATAAATATCTCACTCGTGAAAATATTCTCTTACAAGAGCACATCACCTTCCTCCAGAGCGTCGTCTGTAGATTAGAGAATCTCTTGATCATGAAGGACACGATCTCTACTTCATCACCACCACCACCTCCTTCTTCATCACCAAAAGAAAATTGAGTATTGGGTATGGGCACTCCCCTTGGCTTACGCCAATCATTGGGGGAGGTGCCCCGGTATCGTATCACCTCCACTATCTTTTGCCTTTACTTATCTTAGTTCGATCCATAGTTATCTTTTGCTTTAGATGAATAAAACTTTAGTTTGATCCTTTCTTTTCGAGAGTTTTCTTAGTGATCTATCCTTGTAATCGTGTGCGAGATATTTAATAAAGTTTAGTTTGAGTTTTGCTTTCTTTACTTTCATGCTTCAATAAAAAGAAAGGAAATAAATGAAAAGGATCATATGCTAATTTTATGGTAAGTAATGACATCACCTAAGGAAAAGTATGAGTAGAAAATTTTATTGTAGATTGAAAAACATAGCATTGGTCAATGATGCAATTCATGAAAGAATTAATAATCGAAGAGAAGATTCACATGCAAATACACTATCTTGGAAATCTTTTGTGATTGTGAGCACCCATCAAAATATTATATGCCAAAATTGTTGACGTTGGACAAGGAAGACAACGTAATGATTTATGTTTGCTCATATTCACATAGAAGTTATATTGTCATAGATCCTTCAACATGTGGTGCCTGCCCCCATCTTTGCTAGCCAAAATTCCGCACTAAGTAGAGATACTACTTGTGCATCCGAAAACCCTTAAACCCAAATCTTATTTTCAAGAGTCCACCATACCTACCTATGGATTGAGTAAGATCCTTCAGGTAAGTTGTCATTAGTGCAATAAGGCAATAAAAATTGCTTCTAAAGTGTGAGATCATTTAGTGTAAGAGAAAATTGAGCGTTGTACAAACTTGTGATGGCAAAGAATAAAAGCGACATACTGCATGATAAAGGTTGCTATCACAAGGGTCAATATAACATGATGTTCTTTTGCATTAAGGGATTGAGCATACAAACGAAAAGCGCATGGAAACCTCTGCTTCCCTCTGCGAAGGGCCTATCTTTTACTTGTATGTATTTACTTTCATGCAAGAATCAAAGTTTTTCTCTCTATTCCTTTTTCTTTTCTCTTTTGGCAAGCATCATGTGGTGTGGAAAGATCTAGCCACATATATCCAGTTGGATATGGGTAGCATGAGTTATTATTGTTGACATCACCCTTGAAGTGAATACGTTGGGAGGCGAAATTATAATCCCCTGTCTTTCTATGTGTCCGGTTGAAACGTTTTGCTCATGTGTATGCGGAGAGTGTTAGCAATCATAGAAGACACCATATGATGGTTGAGTATGTGGACTTGCCTAAAGGCTCCGATACATGACCTTCCTGAAAAGATGATGAATTGCAGTTGCAAAGTTGACTGAGAACATAGTTTGTTGGTTTCCAATAGAGTTTATGCTTTATAATTCGATGGTGTGATGAATTGTTACTTATTCATTGGAAGTCTATGATAAAAATTTTACGTTTAAGTTTGTTGTTGTTATAATAATTCACATGATGCTTCCATGTCCGTATTTTGTTTTTATCGACACCTCTCTCTGTAAGCATGTGGGCATGTTTTCGATTTCGGTTTTCGCTTGAGGACAAGCGAGGTCTAAGCTTGGGGGAGTTGATACGTCCATTTTGCATCATGTTTACCTTCTGTTATTTATGATGTTTTTATGCATAATAATGCCTTTTGGAGTAATTCTAATGCCTATTCTCTCATAATATGCAAGGTTCGCACAAAGAGGGAGAATTCCGGCAGCTGGAAATCTAGACCTGGAAAAGCTACTTCAGGCCACATATTCTACACAACTCCAAATAATCTGAAACTTCACGAGAAAGTTTTATGTAATATTAAGAAATACTGGAGCAAATAACTACCGCTGGGGGGCCACCTGGTGAGCACAAGACACCAGGGCGCGCCTGGCCCCCCAGGCACACCCTGGTGGGTTGTGCTCAGCCCAGCCCACCTCCAGTGCCCATCTTCTGGTATATAAGTCATTTTGACCTAGAAAAAGTAAAGAGAGGACATTAGGGATGGAGCGCCGCCGTCTCGAGGCGGAACTTGCACAGGAGCACTTTTGCCCTCTGGTCGAGCGATTCTGCCGGGGGTACTTCCCTCCCGGAGGGGGAAATCATCGTCATCGTCATCACCAACAAATCTCCCATCTTGGGGAGGGCAATCCTCATCAACATCTTCAACGGCACCATCTCCTCTCAACCTAGTTCATCTCTTGTGTTCAATCTTTGTACCGGAACCTCAGATTGGTACTTGTGGGTGACTAGTAGTGTTGATTACATCTTGTAGTTGATTACTATATGGTTTATTTGCTGGAAGATTATATGTTCAGATCCATTATGCAATTTAATACCCCTCTGATCCTGAGCATGTTTATCACTTGTGAGTAGTTACTTTTGTTCTTGAGGTCACGGGAGAAATCATGTTGCAAGTAATCATGTGAACTTGATATGTGTTCGATATTTTTGATAGTATGTATGTTGCGATTCCCTTAGTGGTATCATGTGAACGTCGACTACATGACACTTCACCATATTTGGGGCTATGTGACGCCCCCGATTTGACCGTACACTAATCATGCACGCAAATGTGTACGATCAAGATCAGGGACTCACGGGAAGATATGACAACACAACTCTACAAATAAAATAAGTCATACAAGCATCACAATACAAGGCAAGGGCCTCGAGGGCTCGAATACAAGTGCTCGATCATAGACGAGTCAGCGGAAGCAACAATATCTGAGTACAGACATAAGTTAAACAAGTTTGCCTTAAGAAGGCTAGCACAAACTGGGATACAGATCGAAAGAGGCGCAGGCCTCCTGCCTGGGATCCTCCTAAACTACTCCTGGTCGTCGTCAGCGGGCTGCACGTAGTAGTAGGAACCTCCGGGGTAGTAGTCGTCGTCGACGGTGGCGTCTGGCTCCAGGGCTCCAGCATCTGGTTGCGACAACCAGGTAGAAGGGAAAGGGGGAAAAGAGGGAGAAAAGCAACCGTGAGTACTCATCCAAAGTACTCGCAAGCAAGGAGCTACACTACATATGCATGGGGATATGTGTAAAGGGCCATATCGGTGGACTGAACTGCAGAATGCCAGAATAAAAGGGGGATAGCTAATCCTGTCGAAGACTACGCTTCTGGCAGCCTCCGTCTTGCAGCATGTAGAAGAGAGTAGATTGAAGTCCTCCAAGTAGCATCTCCAAGTAGCATCTCCAGTAGCATCGCAGTAGCATAATCCTACCCGGCGATCCTCTCCTCATCGCCCTGTAGAAAAGCGATCACCAGGTTGTCTGTGGAACTTGGAAGGGTGTGTTTTATTAAGTATCCGGTTCTAGTTGTCATAAGGTCAAGGTACAACTCCAAGTCGTCCTGTTACCGAAGATCACGGCTATTCGAATAGATTAACTTCCCTGCAGGGGTGCACCAACTTAACCCAACACGCTTGATCCCATTTGGCCGGACACACTTTCCTGGGTCATGCCCGGCCGCGGAAGATCAACACGTCGCAGCCCCACCTAGGCACAACAGAGAGGCCAGCACGCCGGTCTAAACCTAAGCGCACAGGGGTCTGGGCCCATCGCCCATAGCACACCTGCACGTTGCGAGGGCGGCCGAAAGCAGACCTAGCCTAGTGGCGTTCCAGTCCAATTCGGCGCGCGCCGCTCCGTCGCTGACGTCTGAAGTGCTTCGGCTGATACCACGACGTCGGGATACCCATAACTACTCCCACGTAGATGGTTAGTGCGTATAGGCTCGTAGCCGACTCAGATCAAATACCAAGATCTCGTTAAGCGTGTTAAGTATCCGCGAACGCCGAACAGGGCCAGGACCCACCTGTCTCCTAGGTGGTCTCAACCTGCCCTGTCGCTCCGCCACAAAGTAACAGTCGAGGGCCGTCGGGAACCCAGGCCCACCTCTACCGGGATGGAGCCACCTGTCCTTTCAGCCCCCTCATCAGAATCACTTGCGGGTACTCAATGAGCTGACCCGACTTTAGTCGCCATCTGTATAGTATGTATGTATGTATAGTATATACCCGTGATCACCTCCCAAGTGATCACGGCCCGATAGTATAGCAAGGCAGACTGACAAGAATGTAGGGCCAATGATGATAAACTAGCATCCTATACTAAGCATTTAGGATTGCGGGTAAGGTATCAATGACTGTAGCAGCAATGACAGGCTATGCAGCAGAATAGGATTAACGGAAAGCAGTAACATGCTACGCTACTCTAATGCAAGCAGTATAGAGAAGAGTAGGCGATATCTGGTGATCAAGGGGGGGGCTTGCCTGGTTGCTCTGGCAAGAGAGAGAGGGGTCGTCGGTGATGTAGTCGACCACAGGGGCATCAGCATCGTCACGGGGTCTACCGGAGAGAAGAGGGGGGAGAAACAGAAATACATAGCAATCAAGTGCATAACAGGACAACAAGCAGAGCTAGACGTGTTCTAACGCGGTAGTAGGTGATACCGACGAAGGGGGAAAGCATCCGGGAAAGTATTCCCGGTGTTTCGTGTTTTCGGACAGATGAACCGGAGGGGGAAAGTTGCGTGTTTGATATGTTAGGGGTGTGTGGTGGACGAACGGGCTGCGTATCCGGAATCGTCTCGTCGTTCTGAGCAACTTTCATGTTGAAAATATTTTAATCCGAGTTACGAATTAAAAGATATGATTTTCTAAAGATTTTATTAATTTCTGGAATTTAATTAATTATTTAATTAATTCGAAATATGGATTTATGACATCAGCATGATGTCATGCTGACGTCAGCAGTCAACGTTGACCGCTGACCTGGTCAACCTGACATGTGGGTCCAGGGGGACCCACCTATCAACCTCTAATTAGGTTAATTAGGGTTTAGGTTAATTTAATTATAGTTTAATTAAATTTAACTAGTTAATTAAATTAATTAAACCGGATTAATTAACTTAATTAATTGCTTAATTAATTAATAATTTTATTAAATCATTTTTATTTTTATTAATTTTTTTTAATTCCTTTTTTTTAAGGGGGGTGGGGCCCGTTTGTCTGTGGCACAGAGGCCTAGCGGGCGGGGCGCTAGCGGGTGGAGTCGGCGCGGGCGTCGGGCGCCAGCCCGAATGGGCGCACGGGCGTTATCGGGTGCGGGCGCCGCGCACCCGCACGGAGGCGACGGAGGGCGCCAGCGGGTTCGTGCCCACGATGCATCCAGGGGAGGGCGTGTGGGCGTGCGGGGAGGGGAACCACGGCAGCGGCTCGCCGGAGTTGCGTTCCGGTGACCACTTGGTCACCCACGAGCATCAGAAGGACGAACGCGTTGGCGCGCACCGAGTTGGGCTAGTGGTTGGTGCTGGAGGTGGCCGAAAACAAGGCCGGTGACGAGGTTCGGCGGCGGCGGGCGTGCAGCAGCAAGGGGGAGCGGGGACCGTCCATGGCCGGGCTTGGTCAGAGGGGCGTGGGCGCGAGCGCGCACTGTCGAAGACAGGGGAGGAGAGGGGGAAGCTCACGGGGCGGAGTAGGGACGGGGCAACGTGCTCGGTGGAGGTCGGGGAGGTCGACGGAGACGAGCGGCGGAGAGGAGCAGTCCGGTGGGGAAGGGGAAGCAGGCCGGCGAGGGAGCTCCGGTCGCCGGCGCGTCTAGGCGGCAACGGGCGCGCGAGGGAGAAGGGCGAGGTCGTCGCGGCGACGGGCGACGGGGTCGGGGGGTTTGCCCCGGTCCAGATCCAACCGAGAGAGGGAGGAGGAGGCCGGGAGGTGCTGGGCCGGCGAGGTGGCGTCGCGGAGGAGGATGGAGGCGCGGTGGGTGTGGCGATGGGAGGCGTCGAGAGCGCGGGATCGATCCCAATCCAGATCGGATCGGGAGGGGAGGAGTGGCGACGTGGGGGGGAGTGGGGGCGAGTGGGTTAGGGTTTCGGTCGGGGTTGACCAGGTATAGGCCAAGGAGGGGGCCGGTTGGGCCAAGTAGGCCGATTGGATGGGAGGGGCCGAGGCCCATGGGGAGGGGGGGCTTTGCTTTTTCTTTCTTTCTTTGGTTTCTATTTTCCCTTTTTCTATTTTATTTATTTAGCTACTGTTATGTACTTAGTGTAGGTACTAAACGATTTTAGTTAAAGTTGAAACTCCTCACATAATTACCTACTGATATTTTGGGCATTGTCCGAAAGGTTTGGTGGGTTATTTGGAATTGTTTGAAAATAAGTTCACATTCTAAAAGGCATAAAAGGTGTTGTATGACCACTTTAATTATTTCCAGGGGAGATTTAAAAATCCATTTAATGTTAGATCCTCCAGGTTAATTACCTAGTGAATATTCGCAACGACCGAACATTTTTGTTTTACCGGTTGAAGAAATAATAATTTGACTTTATTTTAACTTTGAATTTGTTGGGTTTGGATCAAAGTGAGGTTTAGCAAATTAACTGCGATGACATGGCAACATTAGGAGGGGATTACTGTAGCTTAAATACCCGGGCGTCACAAATCTCCTCCACTACAAGAAATCTCGTCCCGAGATTTAAGAGGTAGTGAAAGGGGGAAGGTTTGGTTACGAATCTAGCGGGTCTTCTCATTCTGGCTTGCTCTTTCGAAGAGGTTGATCCCTTTCGTTGCTGTCTTCATTTCTCTGCTTCAAGTCACCATGATCAAGTCGTCATCCTTTCTTCGAAATCTCCAACGTACTTACGAATAGGTAAGGGGCAGCTCGGCTACGACAGAATGCTTATGAGGAAAAACAATTTGGGGTTAACCCATGAATGAGCACAAGATTATCTCTCGAGTTGAACATATAAAAATACATCGAGAGTAAGGTACGAAGGTACAATAAGAGGTTCCCAGCGGATAGATAGTTGCTCGAAGCCTGAACTAGAGTGAGAAAGGGGTTCAGAGGTAAGTATTGCGTCTGATACCAGAACATATTGCTAGGCATGTAGCCCGTGAATTACATGCGAAGTCAAGCTCGAGGAATAACTTTGACAACAGGGTGTGTACAGGAGAGTCAGGTTTCGATCCTGTGGAACTTGTGGGTTATGGGCCCACCATGTGGGTTGAAAGTAGGAAGGGTGGTGACATCTTGCACGGTCATGATAGCAAGGCATGTTAGAGGGTAGCCGGTCAGTTATGTTGAATGCATCGTTGGTACCAAGGGCGACGGACGAAGAGAACTATTTTCCTGCTCGTTGAACGAGGCGGACCAATAGGCAAAGTTCTCATCCATCGGTGGTTACCAAAATGCCATCAACAAAAGTAACAGGGTCTCACTGGCAGAGTTGTACACCGAGGTGTTTACATAAGAAGTAAATTATTACTGCTTAGGTTATATAGATCACAAGAAAGGTCAAACAAACCAATGGAAAGGAAAATGTGATCATCAGGTTAAACAGAACAATGGAAAGGAAAATGTGTTTAAACACATATTTCAGGGTTATATCCTTCCCAAGGATAAGCAGAGCATGATATCCAGGACAGGATATAATGTAGAAAACTCTTTAGGTAGGGGAGAGAATTTTCATGACATTACCCATACATCGGTGTTTGGATAATTGAGCAAGAAACATTTAGCATTGGGCTTCAAATGTTCTTGTTGAAAATCGGAGTACCACAGACATGCTTCGAGATAGCATTGACATGGTGTTTGTTTCAATCAAGGGCCAGACTTTGGATATAGGAAAGATCCATTAGGAACAACTTGTAGGATAAGTCTTACAATTTCCTCCAGGAAGAATGGTTATCTTGCAAAAGAAATTATAATGATAGGTCCTCCAGCCGGGGGGGGGGTGCTAGGCATGACATTACCGGGTCATCAAAGGATCAACATCATGACCCTTGGAGAGTTGTCCCAACCATCATATCTGACCGAGATTCAGATCCGATTGGTGTCAGGATACCTCAGACTTAGGATACCTGAGAAGAAAAGGTGCGACGCAAATTGACGAGATGACAATGTAAGATTCTTGGGGAAATGAACTATGAAGTGTTTTCCGTTATCAAGAGTCCATCATTAACCCAAGGAGAGGACAAGGAGGTGTCTGGTGAACTCAACGGCAATTCACCGAGATTCCCAAAAGATGGATTTCCACAATTAAGTGAACAAGGAGATAACATTGGTCAGATCAAATGATATAATGATGTATGCTCGAGGGAAAACATACACAACTGAAAAATGGTAGAAGGGTGCACCCAGGAATCTGGACTAGGTAGCACGATCAATGTTCGAATGATGATTCAATAAGCAATAGACTTAGAATGAAACTGTAGACCAATAACTTCAAAGCAATAGGGTTGCTAGAAGTTTAGAATTTACACATCACAGACCATTTGTTGGTATTCCGGTTAGAAACAACACGGAGACCAGGAAACGAACGCAAAAGGCGAGAGATATTACTATATCAAGAATTCTCAAGAGGTGGTAAAATTACCACGACATTCTCAACATAAAAGGTGGTAATACTCCGCGGTAGATCATAACATAAGTTGGATAGCATGGAACTCAAGGTACAACACAAAACAAGAACAAGTTTTGTGTTGGAGGGAATGCAATAATGTTGTGGATGATAACCCAAATCATCGAGGGCAAAGGATGCTATTTCTCATCATGAACTCAATTCATATCCTGGAAGAGCTCGGAATGATGATGATGATCACGACACATTTGTTGAGAGATTTCGTGAAGATGTAATCGATTGGCGATGACATCAAGTCAAAGAAATGATGAAGCGAAGGGTTATTGGAACCACAGTTATGACACAAACTCGAACTCAAGCTTGTTGTTTAAGGTGAAAGGGTATGACGAGGAAAATCGACGTATGCTTAGCTATCGTCGCAAATTGGTGCTCCGAGAATAAGGACCCGGTAGCACAGTTGGAATCGTCACGACAAAGATATAGTCAAACAGGCTAGGAATGGCGTGATCGGGTACAAACTCATACTTATAGAAGCTTACTGAAGAGTTGTTGAACCGTAGAGCGGACTCGGTTCAGTTATCGGTGTCTTTGAGTGTTTAATAACTCAGAGCCCGTGAAAAATTGGAATCCGTGAGAATGTAGTACTTGATGAAGAACTCATAAGAAGTTCTGCAGTTCCATGATAATTTCAAGATACCAGGGGGTAATACTCGACGACAATTCAAAGTAGAGGTTGGACTAGGGCATTACTCTACATAAGACCAGTGCTTAACTTGCACGAGAAATGGTATTTAAAGGAGAACATGGTCAGAAACCACGATCATAAATGATTGAACCACAGATACAAGATGAACTTATAACAAGGGGTAACTATTTTTACGAGCAGCTTCCATGATAAGTTATACATCGTGTCCATGGGCATGAACGCAAGGTTCAAGGTCGACTCCCACTTCTCCAATGCATAACCTTTCATTTACTTCTCGCGTTCGATGAAGTTGCAGTGTTGAAATTTTATCTGGTGAAGCGCCAGAAGAGTATGACTCGTGAAAACTTTCGGGTTCACACGGTTTAGAGAAGGCATATGTTCAACCCATAGGGGCTTCTTAGAAACATATACCTCAAGTTTCAAGAGTAAATAACACAAGCCCGAAAGCAGAGCATGGTTGGCCAAGCAGAGGATACAACTTAACAAAGGCATTATGTATCAGGGGAAGAACTCACAAGGTGATCAAATGTGAAGGACACTGTCGGATAACAATCCAACAAAGGACTTGATGGTCCACAAAGGATCTGATACGAGTATCGTTACTCAAATAGAGGAAGAAGAATGCAAGGAGATCAGATTATAGAAACAACTGACTAACTCAATGGTCAAATGCAAAGGAATTATGATTTTCAAATCAAGGGATCAGAAGCAATGCTCTGATTAGGGATGGATAAGTTGAATAGCCTTAGGGTACGATCAACGACAATTGGATTGGTCGAGAACCAATTCCAGTTAAAAGAATGGAAGCTCAGCCGGAAAGGTAATTTATAAGGATCAATGATGATTGCGTGTATCCGCAACATATTGAGTCAGCAGACTCAAAATGATAATGACAAGGAATGTCAATAAGATTTCTATACTTATGGGATTAATCATAATGAAAGCAAACAAGAAATTCCAGAGCAATAGGTTGCTGAGGATTTCCGGAATATTGGGTGGTATTTCGAAGACTTTTGTGTAACACATGAACAACTGGGGGATGAGCGGATACTCGATAAGTGCGAGAATTAACCGTAGGGGTATTCAAGTGACAAAGAACAGCAAGGCAGTAAGCTCAAGGGATTATCGAAACAACGACGAGTTTTTCAGGGTATCTTGTAATAACAAGACCAACTGGGGAGGAATGTAAGAATAACAACTGCAAGTAGTTATCCATAAGGGTTTGCGGTGGAATGGGAATTGCAAACGCGATGAACACAAGTTCTCGGACGATCAGCAGTAATAAGGGGCTCTCCGGGTGAAAAAGATAACGAGATCCTAATGTTAGATTTAGTAAAATTCATTTAACCCGAATAGAAGAGATGTCAGAGCCCCAGAGTATAGGTCGAGGAGTAAAAGATCCTAATACCACCCAATGGCGACGTGGGCCCATGGGCCGCACAGCCATGTCAGTAAAAGTTTTGTAAAGTCTAGACTCGACTTCGGCCAAGGAGTTGGAAGGGGGATTCCTACAGGCAGTCGGCTCTGATACCAACTTGTGACGCCCCCGATTTGACCGTACACTAATCATGCACGCAAATGTGTACGATCAAGATCAGGGACTCACGGGAAGATATGACAACACAACTCTACAAATAAAATAAGTCATACAAGCATCACAATACAAGGCAAGGGCCTCGAGGGCTCGAATACAAGTGCTCGATCATAGACGAGTCAGCGGAAGCAACAATATCTGAGTACAGACATAAGTTAAACAAGTTTGCCTTAAGAAGGCTAGCACAAACTGGGATACAGATCGAAAGAGGCGCAGGCCTCCTGCCTGGGATCCTCCTAAACTACTCCTGGTCGTCGTCAGCGGGCTGCACGTAGTAGTAGGCACCTCCGGGGTAGTAGTCGTCGTCGACGGTGGCGTCTGGCTCCAGGGCTCCAGCATCTGGTTGCGACAACCAGGTAGAAGGGAAAGGGGGAAAAGAGGGAGAAAAGCAACCGTGAGTACTCATCCAAAGTACTCGCAAGCAAGGAGCTACACTACATATGCATGGGGATATGTGTAAAGGGCCATATCGGTGGACTGAACTGCAGAATGCCAGAATAAAAGGGGGATAGCTAATCCTGTCGAAGACTACGCTTCTGGCAGCCTCCGTCTTGCAGCATGTAGAAGAGAGTAGATTGAAGTCCTCCAAGTAGCATCTCCAAGTAGCATCTCCAGTAGCATCGCAGTAGCATAATCCTACCCGGCGATCCTCTCCTCGTCGCCCTGTAGAAAAGCGATCACCGGGTTGTCTGTGGAACTTGGAAGGGTGTGTTTTATTAAGTATCCGGTTCTAGTTGTCATAAGGTCAAGGTACAACTCCAAGTCGTCCTGTTACCGAAGATCACGGCTATTCGAATAGATTAACTTCCCTGCAGGGGTGCACCACATAACCCAACACGCTTGATCCCATTTGGCCGGACACACTTTCCTGGGTCATGCCCGGCCGCGGAAGATCAACACGTCGCAGCCCCACCTAGGCACAACAGAGAGGCCAGCACGCCGGTCTAAACCTAAGCGTGCAGGGGTCTGGGCCCATCGCCCTGAGCACACCTGCACGTTGCGTGGGCGGCCGAAAGCAGACCTAGCCTAGTGGCGTTCCAGTCCAATTCGGCGCGCGCCGCTCCGTCGCTGACGTCTGAAGTGCTTCGGCTGATACCACGACGTCGGGATACCCATAACTACTCCCACGTAGATGGTTAGTGCGTATAGGCTCGTAGCCGACTCAGATCAAATACCAAGATCTCGTTAAGCGTGTTAAGTATCCGCGAACGCCGAACAGGGCCAGGCCCACCTGTCTCCTAGGTGGTCTCAACCTGCCCTGTCGCTCCGCCACAAAGTAACAGTCGAGGGCCGTCGGGAACCCAGGCCCACCTCTACCGGGATGGAGCCACCTGTCCTTTCAGCCCCCTCGTCAGAATCACTTGCGGGTACTCAATGAGCTGACCCGACTTTAGTCACCATCTGTATAGTATGTATGTATGTATAGTATATACCCGTGATCACCTCCCAAGTGATAACGGCCCGATAGTATAGCAAGGTAGACTGACAAGAATGTAGGGCCAATGATGATAAACTAGCATCCTATACTAAGCATTTAGGATTGCAGGTAAGGTATCAAAGATGTAGCGACAATGTCAGGCTATGCATCAGAATAGGATTAACGGAAAGCAGTAACATGCTACACTACTCTAATGCAAGCAGTATAGAGGAGAATAGGCGATATCTGGTGATCAAGGGGGGGGGGCTTGCCTGGTTGCTCTGGCAAGAGAGAGGGGTCGTCGGTGATGTAGTCGACCACAGGGGCATCAGCATCGTCACGGGGTCTACCGGAGAGAAGAGGGGGGAGAAACAGTAAATACATAGCAATCAAGTGCATAACAGGACAACAAGCAGAGCTAGACGTGTTCTAACGCGGTATGAGGTGGTACTGGTTAAGGGGGGAATCATCCGGGAAAGTATTCCCGGTGTTTCGTGTTTTCGGGCAGAGGAGCCGGAGGGGGAAAGTTGCGGGTTCTATAGGTTAGGGGGGTGTGGCGGACGAACGGACTGCGTATCCGGATTCGTCTCGTCGTTCTGAACAACTTTCATGTTGAAAATATTTTAATCCGAGTTACGGATTAAAAGATATGATTTTCTAAAGATTTTATTAATTTCTGGAATTTAATTAATTAATTAATTAATTCGAAAAATGGATTTATGACGTCAGCATGATGTCATGCTGACGTCAGCAGTCAACAGAGTTGACTTGGTCAACCTGACATGTGGGTCCAGTTGGACCCACCTGTCATTCTCTGTTTAGGTTAATTACAGATTAGTTAATTTAATTATTATTTAATTAACCTAACTAGTTAATTAAATTAATTAAACCGGATTAATTAACTTAATTAATTGCTTAATTAATTAATAATTTTATTAAATATTTTTATTTTTAATTAATTTTTTTAATTCCTTTTTTTAAGGGGGGTGGGGCCCGTTTGTCTGTGGCACAGAGGCCTAGCGGGCGGGCGCTAGCGGGTGGAGTCGGCGCGGGCGTCGGCGCCAGCCCGAATGGGCGCACGGCGTTATCGGGTGCGGGCGCCGCGCACCCGCACGGAGGCGACGGAGGGCGCCAGCGGGTTCGTGCCCACGATGCATCCAGGGGAGGGCGTGTGGGCGTGCGGGGAGGGGAACCACGGCAGCGGCTCGCCGGAGTTGCGTTCCGGTGACCACTTGGTCACCCACGAGCATCAGAAGGACGAACGCGTTGGCGCGCACCGAGTTGGGCTAGTGAGTTGGTGCTGGGAGGTGGCCCGAAACAAGGGCCGGTGACGAAGGTTCGGCGGCGGCGGGCGTGCAGCCAGCAAGGGGAAGCGGGGGGACCGTCCATGGCCGGGCTTGCGTCCAGCAGGGGCGTGGGCCGCGAGCGCGCGCTGTCGAAGACAGGGGAGGAGAAGGGGAAGCTCACGGGGCGGAGTAGGGACGGTGCAACGTGCTCGGTGGAGGTCGGGGAGGTCGACGGAGACGAGCGGCGGAGAGGAGCAGTCCGGTGGGGAAGGGGAAGCAGGCCGGCGAGGGAGCTCCGGTCGCCGGCGCGTCTAGGCGGCAACGGGCGCGCGAGGGAGAAGGGCGAGGTCGTCGCGGCGACGGGCGACGGGGTCGGGGGGTTTGCCCCGGTCCAGATCCAACCGAGAGAGGGAGGAGGAGGCCGGGAGGTGCTGGGCCGGCGAGGTGGCGTCGCGGAGGAGGATGGAGGCGCGGTGGGTGTGGCGATGGGAGGCGTCGGGAGCGCGGGATCGATCCCGATCCAGATCGGATCGGGAGGGGAGGAGTGGCGACGTGGGGGGGGAGTGGGGGCGAGTGGGTTAGGGTTTCGGTCGGGGTTGACCATGTATAGGCCAAGGAGGGGGCCGGTTGGGCCAAGTAGGCCGATTGGATGGGAGGGGCCGAGGCCCATGGGGAGGGTGGCTTTGCTTTTTTTTCTTTCTTTGGTTTCTATTTTCCCTTTTTCTATTTTATTTATTTAGCTACTGTTATGTACTTAGTGTAGGTACTAAACGATTTTAGTTAAAGTTGAAACTCCTCACATAATTACCTACTGATATTTTGGGCATTGTCCGAAAGGTTTGGTGGGTTATTTGGAATTGTTTGAAAATAAGTTCACATTCTAAAAGGCATAAAAGGTGTTGTATGACCACTTTAATTATTTCCAGGGGAGATTTAAAAATCCATTTAATGTTAGATCCTCCAGGTTAATTACCTAGTGAATATTCGCAATGACCGAACATTTTTGTTTTACCGGTTGAAGAAATAATAATTTGACTTTATTTTAACTTTGAATTTGTTGGGTTTGGATCAAAGTGAGGTTTAGCAAATTAACTGCGATGACATGGCAACATTAGGAGGGGATTACTGTAGCTTAAATACCCGGGCATCACAGGCTAAGGGAATGCATTGTGGAGTAGTTATTAGATGATGGGTTGCGAGAATGACAGAAGCTTAAACCCTAGTTTATACGCTATTCCGTAAGGGACAGATTGGATCCAAAAATTTAATGCTATGGTTAGAATTTATTCTTACACTAGTGGAATTAGAAGATTTGTCGTCAACCACTTCTTTGCCGTCTGCTAGCAGATGGCAAATGATGGCTTTGCCGCCAGCTACCAAAAAACAGACGGCAAAGAGCTGGTTGACGGCAAATGATGACTTTGCCATCAGCCACTGATACGTCTCCAAAGTATCTATAATTTTTTATTGTTCCATGCTATTATATTATCTGTTTTGGATGTTTATGGGCTTTATTATAAACTTTTATATTATTTTTGGGACTAACCTATTAACCCAGAGCCCAGTGCAAGTTTCTGTTTTTTCCTTGTTTTAGAGTATCACAGAAAAGGTAAATCAAACGGAGTCCAATTGACTTGAAACTTCACGGAACTTATTTTTGGAACGGAAGCAACCCAGAAGACTTGGAGTGTACGTAAGGGAAGCAACGAGGAAGGCACGAGGCAGGGGGCGCGCCCACCCCCCTGGGCGCGCCCTCCACCCTCGTGGGCCCCTCGTGGCTCCCCTGATGTATTTCTTCCGCCTATATATATATCCCCTAAAATGAATGGGGAGCAGAATAGATCGGGAGTTCCGCCGCCAGAAGCCTCCGTAGCCACCGAAATACAATCTAGACCCGTTCCGGCACCCTGCCGGAGGGGGCAATCCCTCTCCGGTGGCCATCTTCATCATCCCGGCACTCTCCATGACGAGGAGGGAGTAGTTCTCCCTCGGGGCTGAGGGTCTGTACCAGTAGCTATGTGTTTGATCTCTCTCTCTCTCTCTCTCTCTCTCTCTCTCTCTCTCTCTCTCTCTCGTGTTCTTGATTTGGCACGATCTTGATGTATTGCGAGCTTTGCTATTATAGTTGGATCTTATGTTTCTTCTCCCCCTCTACTCTCTTGTAAAGGATTGAGTTTCCCCTTCAAAGTTATCTTATCGGATTGATTCTTCAAAGATTTGAGAACACTTGATGTATGTCTTGCCATGCGTATCAGTGGTGACAATGGGATATCACGTGATTCACTTGATGTATGTTTTGGTGATCAACTTGCGGGTTCCGCCCGTGAACCTATGCATAGGAGTTGGCACACGTTTTCGTCGTGATTCTCCGGTAGAAATTTTGGGGCACTCTTTGAGGTTCTATGTGTTGGTTGAATAGATGAATCTGAGATTGTGTGATGCATATCTTATAATCATACCCACGGATACTTGATGTGACATTGGAGTATCTAGGTGACATTAGGGTTTTGTTTCATTTGTGTCTTAAGGTGTTATTTTAGGCCGAACTCTAGGGCTATTTGTGACACTTATAGGAATAGCCCAACGGATTGATTGGAAAGAATAACTTTGAGGTGGTTTCGTACCCTACCATAATCTCTTCGTTTGTTCTCCACTATTATTGACTTTGGAGTGACTCTTTGTTGCATGTTGAGGGATAGTTATATGATCCAATTATGTTATTAGTGTTGAGAGGACTTGCACTAGTGAAAGTATGAACCCTAGTCCTTGTTTCAACACATTGCAATACCGTTTACGCTCACTTTTATCATTCGTTACCTTGCTGTTTTTATATTTTCAGATTACAAAAACTATTATCTACCATACATATACCACTTGTATCACCATCTCTTCGCCAAACTAGTGCACCTATACAATTTACCATTGTATTGGGTGTGTTGGGGACACAAGAGACTCTTTGTTATTTGGTTGCAGGGTTGCTTGAGAGAGACCATCTTAATCCTACGCCTCTTACGGATTGATAAACCTTAGGTCATCCACTTGAGGGAAATTTTCTACTGTCCTACAAACCTCTGCACTTGGAGGCCCAACAACATCTACAAGAAGAAGGTTGTGTAGTAGACATCAAGCTCTTTTCTGGCGCCGTTGCCGGGGAGGTGAGTGCTTGAAGGTATATCTTTAGACCTTGTAATCGAATCTTTTTGTTTCTTGTTTTATCACTAGTTTAGTCTATAAAAAATTACAAAAAAGGGGGATGGAATTAAGGGTACCTCATATGATTCACCTTTTTAATATCTATCATGAAAATAAGGATTCCGATAATTGTGCCCAAGTGCTAGAAGCAGAATGCATTAGAATGTTTGGCACTAAATATTTGAATGATGAGCATGATTGCAATGTTGTTAGTATGAATTCCTTGAATATCTATGATGCTAATGATATGCAAAGCCACAAGCTTGGGGAAGCTATGTTTGATGAAGATGATATTTTTTGTCCCCCAAGTTTTGATGAGCAAATTTATTATGATGAAAGCATGCCTCCTATCTATGATGATTATTGTGATGACATGTATGCTTTAAAGAATAATGATAACAATGAAACTTGTCATCTTGATTTCAATTTTCAATCCCATGATATTTACTTTGTTGAGTTTGCTCCCACTGCTATTCATGAGAAGAAGTTTGCTTATGTGGAGAGTAATAAAATTTCTATGCTTGTAGATCGTGAAAAGAATGCTTTAGGTGCTGGTTATATTGTTGAATTCATTCATGATGCTACTGAAAATTACTATGAGGGAGGAATATATGCTTGTAGGAATTGCAATAATATCAAGTTTCCTCTCTATGTGCTTAAAGTTTTGAAGTTATGCTTGTTTTACCTTCCTATGCAAGTTGATTCTTGTTCCCACAAGTTGTTTGCTCACAAAATCCCTATGCATAGGAAGTGGGTTAGACTTAAATGTGCTAGTCATATTCTTCATGATGCTCTCTTTATGTTACAATTCTTATCTTTTATGTGAGCATCATTGAAATCATCATGCCTAGCTAGGGGCGTTAAACGATAGCGCTTGTTGGGAGGCAACCCAACTTTATTTTTGTTCCTTGCTTTTTGTTCCTGTTTAGTAATAAATAATTCATCTAGCCTCTGTTATGATTGAGTTTTTATGTTTTAATTAGTGTTTGTGCCAAGTAGAACCATTGGGAAGACTTGGGGAAAGTCTTGTTGATCTTGCTGTAAAAAACAGAAACTTTAGCACTCACGAGATTTGCTGCCATTTTTTATTGGAGAGTGCTACTTCGTTAATTATTTTTGCATATGATTAATAGACAAATTACTCACGTTCATCAATTTATTTTAGAATTTTTGAGGTTTCAGAATGTTTCGTTAGTTACAGATTACTACAGACTGTTCTGTTTTTGACAGATTCTGTTTTTCCTGTGTTGTTTGCTTATTTTGATGAATCTATGGCTAGTAAAATAGTTTATAAACCATCGAGAAGTTGGAATACAGTAGGTTTAACACCAATATAAATAAATAATGAGTTCATTACAGTACCTTGAAGTGGTCTTTTGTTTTGTTTCGCTAACGGAGCTTACGAGATTTTCTACTTTAAGTTTTGTGTTGTGAAGTTTTCAAGTTTTGGGTAAAGATTTGATGGATTATGGAACAAGGAGTGGAAAGAGCCTAAGCTTGGGTATGCCCAAGGCACCCCAAGGTAATATTCAAGGACAACCAAAAGCCTAAGCTTGGGGATGCCCCGGAAGGCATCCCCTCTTTCGTCTTCGTTCATCGGTAAATTTACTTGGAGCTATATTTGTATTCGCCACATGATATGTGTTTTGCTTGGAGCGTCATTTTATTTAATTTTGTTTTGCTTGCTGTTTGAATAAAATACCAAGATCTGAAATTATTAAATGTTAGAGAGTCTTCACATAGTTGCATAATTATTCGACTACTCATTGATCTTCACTTCTATCTTCCGGAGTAGTTTGTCATTTGCTCTAGTGCTTCACTTATATCCTTTTAGAGCACGGCGTCGTTTTTATTTTATAGAAATAATTGATCTGTCATGCTTCACTTATATTATTTTGAGAGTCCTTTAGAACAGCATGGTGGTTTGCTTTGGTTATGAAACTAGTCCTAATATGATGGGCATCCAAGATGGGTATAATAAAAACTTTCATATAAAGTGCATTGAGTACTATGAGAAGTTTGATACTTGATGATTGTTTTGAGATATGAGGATGGTAATATTAGAGTCATGCTAGTTGAGTAGTTGTGAATTTGAGAAATACTTGTGTTGAAGTTTGTGATTCCCGTAGCATGCACGTATGGTGAACCGTTATGTGATGAAGCCGGAGCATGATTTATTTATTGATTGTCTTCCTTATGAGTGGCAGTCAGGGACGAGCGATGGTATTTTCCTACCAATCTATCCCACTAGGAGAATGCGTGTAGTACTTTTGTTTCAATAACTAATAGAATTTTGCAATAAGTATGTGAGTTTTTTTATGACTAATGTTGAGTCCATGGATTATACGCACTCTCACCCTTCCACCATTGCTAGCCTCTCTAGTACCGCGCAACTTTCGCGGGTACCATAAACCCACCATATACCTTCCTCAAAACAGCCACCATACCTACCTATTATGGCATTTCCATAGCCATTCCGAGATATATTGCCATGCAACTTTCCATCGTTCCGTTATTATGACACGCTTCATCATTGTCATATTGCTTTGCATGATCATGTAGTTGACATCGTATTTGTGGCAAAGCCACCGTTCATAATTCTTTCATACATGTCACTCATGAGTCATTGAACATCCCGGTACACCGCCGGAGGCATTCATATAGAGCCATATTTTGTTCTAAGTATCGAGTTGTAATTCTTGAGTTGTAAGTAAGTAAAAGTGTGATGATCATCATTATTAGAGCATTGTCCCAGTGAGGAAAGGATGGTGGAGACTATGACTCCCCCATAAGTCGGGATGAGACTCCAGACAAAAAAAGAGAAAAAAAGAGGCCATAAAAAATAGAAAAGGCCCAAATAAAAAAATAAAAAAATAAAAGAAAAAAGAGAGAAGGGGCAATGCTACTATCCTTTTACCACACTTGTGCTTCAAAGTAGCACCACGATCTTCATGATAGAGAGTCTCCTATGTTGTCACTTTCATATACTGGTGGGAATCTTTCATTATAGAACTTGGCTTGTATATTTCAATGATGGGCTTCCTCAGCAAGCGAGTTGGATGCACACGCACTAGTTTCTTTTGTTGAGCTTTCATATACTTATAGCTCTAGTGCATCCGTTGCATGGCAATCCCTACTCACTCACATTGATATCTATTGATGGGCATCTACATAGCCCATTGATATGCCTAGTTGATGTGAGACTATCTTCTCCTTTTTTGGCTTCTCCACAACCACCATTCTATTCCACCTATAGTGCTATATCCATGGCTCGCGCTCATGTATTGCGTGAAGATTGAAAAAGTTTGAGAACATCAAAAGTATGAAACAATTGCTTGGCTTGTCATCAGGGTTGTGCATGATTTAAATATTCTGTGTGGTGAAGATGGAGCATTGCCAGACTATATGATTTTGTAGGGATAGCTTTCTTTGGCCATGTTATTTTGAGAAGACATAATTGCTTAGTTACTATGCTTGAAGTATTATTATTTTTATGTCAATATTAAACTTTTGTCTTGAATCTTATGGATCTGAATATTCTTGCCACAGTAAAGAGAATCACATGGATAAATATGTTAGGTAGTATTCCACATCAAAAATTATGTTTTTATCATTTACCTTCTTGAGGACGAGCAGGAATTAAGCTTGGGGATGCTGATACGTCTCCAACATATCTATAATTTTTTATTGTTCCATGTTATTATATTATCTGTTTTGGATGTTTATGGGCTTTATTATACACTTTTATATTATTTTTGGGACTAACCTATTAACCCAGTGCCAGTTTCTATTTTTCCTTGTTTTAGAGTATCGTAGAAAAGGAAAATCAAACGGGGTCCAATTGACATGAAACTTCACGGAACTTATTTTTGGAACGGAAGCAACCCAGAAGACTTGGAGTGTACGTAAGGGAAGCAATGAGGAAGGCACGAGGCAGGGGGGGCGCCCACCCCCCTAGGAGCGCCCTCCACCCTCGTGGGCCCCTCGTGGCTCTCCTGATGTATTTCTTCTGCCTATATATATCCATATACCCTAAAACAATCACGGAGTAGAATAGATCGGGAGTTCCACCGCCAGAAGCCTCCGTAGCAACCGAAAACCAATCTAGACCCATTCTGGCACCCTGCCGGAGGGGGCAATCCCTCTCCGATGGTCATCTTCATCATCCCGGCGCTCTCCATGACGAGGAGGGAGTAGTTCTCCCTCGGGGCTGAGGGTATGTACCAGTAGCTATGTGTTTGATCTCTCTCTCTCGTGTTCTTGATTTGGCACGATCTTGATGTATCGCGAGCTTTGCTATTATAGTTGGAACTTATGTTTCTTCTCCCCCTCTACTCTCTTGTAATGGATTGAGTTTCCCCTTCGAAGTTATCTTATCGGATTGAGTCTTTAAAGATTTGAGAACACTTGATGTATGTTTTGCCGTGCATATCTGTGGTGACAATGGGATATCACGTGATTCACTTGATGTATGTTTTGGTGATCAACTTGCGGGTTCCGCCCATGAACCTATGCCAGGGTTGGCACACGTTTTCGTCATGATTCTCCGGTAGAAACTTAAGGGCACTCTTTGAGGTTCTATGTGTTGGTTGAATAGATGAATCTGAGATTGTGTGATGCATATCATATAATCATACCCACGGATACTTGAGGTGACATTGGAGTATCTAGGTGACATTAGGGTTTTGGTTGATTTGTGTCTTAAGGTGTTATTCTAGTATGAACTCTAGGGCTGTTTGTGACACTTATAGGAATTGCCCAACGGATTGATTGGAAAGAATAACTTTGAGGTGGTTTCATACCCTACCATAATCTCTTCGTTTGTTCTCCGCTATTAGTGACTTTGGAGTGACTCTTTGTTGCATGTTGAGGGATAGTTATATGATCCAATTATGTTATTATTGTTGAGAGGACTTGCACTAGTGAAAGTATGAACCCTAGGCCTGGTTTCAACACATTGCAATACTGTTTACGCTCACTTTTATCATTCGTTACCTTGCTGTTTTTATATTTCAGATTACAAAAACTATTATCTACCATCCATATACCACTTGTATCACCATCTCTTCGCCGAACTAGTGCACCTATACAATTTACCATTATATTGGGTGTGTTGGGGACACAAGAGACTATTTGTTATTTGGTTGCAGGGTTGCTTGAGAGAGACCATATTCATCCTACACCTCCTACGGATTGATAAACCTTGGGTCATCCACTTGAGGGAAATTTGCTACTGTCCTACAAACCTCTGCCCTTGGATGCCCAACAACGTCTACAAGAAGAAGGTTGTGTAGTAGACATCAACCACCTCTTTGTCGTCTCCTAGCATGCGGCAATGAAGCTTTGTCGTTTGCTAGCAGACGACAAAGAGGGGGGTTGGCCCACTAGCTGGTAAACCCTAATGCCCCCCCTCTTTGTTGTCTGCTAGCAGATGGCAAAGAGCAAGAAGCCGGACGACAAAGGTGTGGCGGACGACAAAGGTTCAATTTAACTAACGGGTCGCGCCCCCGCCGCCACCCTCTCTCTTTCTCTCCCTTTTCCTCCCCAACAACCACCGTCACCGCCCCACCCCCCGTCGCCCCACCCGCCATTGCCCCGTCACCCTACCGCCCCGCCTCCCTACCCACCCGCCATTAGGGGTGGGCGTTCGGTTGCACCAAACCGTTCGGTTCGGTGCTTTGATCACTAGGAATCTTCGGTTCTAGGAAATAAAGTACCGATCGGTCAATGGTAACTAGGCTAACCGAGGCTTCGGTCAACCGTTAGAATCAGTTCGGTATTCGGTTTGGACCGAACACACCCAAGAAAGCCCATGGGCTGGGGCGCTGCAGTGCTGCCCAATGGGCTGGTCGGCGGGAAAGGGAGCTTCCTCTTTTTTCATTTTTTCTAGCTGCGGATGGGGATGGGGAAACTGATGCAATCTATTATATATAGGGATTTCGGCAGGGAATAGATCGAGCGAGTGTAGCGACCCGACCTCAAACGGTCAAGTCTCTGTGCTTCAGTGTCATCCCTGGATCGGTAATGCTGACACACACAGTAATTGAAGGATTTATAAGAGAGTAGCAATCACACACTTATTACATCGAATGTCTCAAAAGAGAACTTATTACAATAGATATAGCTTAAGGCCATCTAATACGATAACAGCGGAAGGCTTGGAAGATAAAGTGAGTCCATCAACTCCAATGGCATAGCTGAGCTGCACGGCAACGACCTAACGAACCTTACTCCTCATCTAAAAAGTCTGCAACATAATATGTTGCAGCCCGAAAATGGGTCAGCACATGGAATATGCTGGCAATATAACACAGTAGAGCAAGAACAGAATAATGCTATCACTATATGCATATTTGGCTGGTGGAAAGCTCTATGGTTAAAGTTTTGCGAAAGGACAATTTTTCCCTACAATAAAGGAATAGATTTTATTTAACTATCATGGTAGTTGAAACATCATTGAGAAGGTTCCTCCAACTCAATCCCCAATTAAAAGTAATTATCAACCCAATAATATTCATTTAGAGTGATGAGATACATATGATAATCCAAGTACTAGATACTCACGATGTCCATAACCGAGGACACGGCTAACCATGATTAGTTTATACACTCTGCAGAGGTTTGCGCACTTTCCCCACAAGACTCGATCTCCTCCGTTGGATTTCTCGCACTACATGGTGTTTGAGAAACAGATGACCGAGACACAGTCTTTCAGAAGCATTAACTCTCTAATCCGATAGACTATACCTCGTACAACCCACTACATCTGCTAGTCTACCTCTTCAAGAGCTTCATGCAACTTACTCAACTATGCTAGAGCCCATAATAGCTTGTGGCTGCACATGGAAGTTTCTAGAATGAAATATCTCAGTTCCCTTTGAGCCTGGGTGGCGGACCTTAGGATTATCACATGGGTACTCCAGGATATCCTAGGACAACACTGGATTCTCCAGGTGCCCGACAAGCAATCCACCCAGATGTGTATTAAAGTTGCCACCTTAAGTTGAACCATTAATTAACAATCTCACATCTGTCATGGATTCACTCACCAAAACCACGTCTATGAGCATAGCATGGCAATAGAAGCAATACATAGAAGTAACTCCCAAGGGTTTGATAATAACAGGGCAATAGGTTCTACCTCATCAACTACTTCCCAATCCCACATGTTATCAAGTCCTAACCATGCAATGTTTGAGGGTTGAAACTAATGCATAAAAACTGGGTGGTAAAGGGATATGATCAAAGTGTTACTTGCCTTGCTGATGATCCGCAAAACCTAGAGCCTCGTAGTAGCACGCTTTGCACTCCGGGTGTTCTATCACAAACAAACAATAGCATACATAAGCAATCAAGCAAAGACGCACGAGTAAAGCACGAATAAGAAGATATAACCAGAAAGTTCAACTTAAAAACTCCGGTTTGCAAAAAGAATCAAATCAAACGGAGCAATGAAACTCAAACTGAGAAAGAAACAAGATCCGATTACTAATCTGGACTAAAGTCAAATTTTACTGTACCAAAATCTTGTTCAAGTTGGTTAAACAGATAGAAGGCTTCGAGACGAAGATCTAGGTGCTTGAATCGCCTGATTCTGATAAACGAGCGAAAAGATAAACTAAAACGAAAATTGGATCACAAATCCCGATGGAAAATAATCGCGAGAAAACCAAGAAAAAGGAAAACTGACAAACAGGCTAACGAACAAACATTCGCTGTCTGTGGCTAACGAGTGAACACCGTTCGTTAAAACGAATGTATGAACGAACGTCCGCTAAGTAACTAAACCAAGAAAACCGACGAACCGACCTATTCTAAAAAAGAAACCTAGGGTTTTCTAAAAAAATCGAATCGGTTTTAAAATAAAACCGAACGGCGGCGACGGCGGCATATACCTCCGGCAAGGCGGGGTGGCTCCGGCGGGGTTCGGCTACGGCGGGGGGGGGGGGGCTCCGGGGCGGTGTCGTGGCGGTGGTGGGGCGCCGGCGAGGTGGGGCGGCGACCCGGCGAGGCGTTGCGGCGCGGCGGCGGCGGCTCCGGCAGGTGGCGGCGGAGGGTGGCGGCTGCGGCGGCCTGGGGTCCCGAGGGGCCCCGGGCTCGGCTTATAGGGGGGGCGAAGGCGGCTTGGGCGAGGGGGCACGGCGGCGGCGAGGTGTGTCCGGCTCGGACTCGCCCGACGATGTCGATGGCGGCTCGGGGTTGGGCCAGCTCGGACTCGCCCGACGATGTCGGTGGCGGCGCGGGGTTGGGCCGGCCGGCTCGGTTGGGCTTCGGCCTAGTCGGGCACTAAAGTTCTTTTTAAACAGATTCCGCCGAAAATAAATCCTAGAAAAATAAATAAAAATCTAAAAATGCCAAAGCAATTTTTCACCGTCTAAATAAAATATTTAGAACAAGATGAACATTTTCTTGGCCCTAAAATGCAATTTTGAAAACGTGCAATTTTTCTAATGAAAATAAAATTGCAATAAAATCGGAATAAAATCATATATTATTTGATTTTAATATTTTCCCCCAATATTTCATTTATTTTGGAGAAGTCATATTATCTCCTCTCATATATTTTAACATGAAATATTTTCGGAGAGAAAAATAACTAAAACGAAAAATCCTTGTTTCAATATTTGATAAAATTCAAATATGAAAACAGTAAAATCCCCAACTCTCTCCGAGGGTCCTTGAGTTGCTTAGGATTTCGAGGATTATGAAACGAATATGCAGTAAAATATGATATGCATGAATGAACTATGTATAACATTCCAAATTGAAAATTTGGGATGTTACAAGATGAATCTCGCCCTCGAGATTCGGGTTGGCTAGAAAATAGGTGTGGGTGGTCTTTGCGAAGATCATGCTTTCGTTCCCAGGTGGCTTCGTCCTCGGTATGGTGGCTCCACTGAACTTTGCAAAAATTAATAACCTTGCTGCGGGTAACTCGGCTGGCAAATTCAAGAATCCTGACTGGCTTCTCCTCATAGGTCAAATCATTATCCAACTGAATCGCTTCCAGCGGTACTGTATCTCTCAGAGGAATGTCAGCCATCTCTGCGTGGCACTTCTTCAACTGAGAAACGTGGAACACATCGTGAACTCCTGACAATCCTTCGGGTAATTCCAACTTATAAGCAACTTCTCCCATATGTTCCAAAACTCTGTATGGTCCCACAAAATGTGGCGCTAACTTTCCCTTAACTCCAAAGCGCTTGACTCCTCGGAGTGGTGATATTCGAAGATACACTCTATCTCCGATTTCATAGAATACCTCCTTGCGTTTTGAATCTACATAACTCTTCTGTCGGGACTGAGCTACCTTTAGTCTATCTCTAATCAACTTAACCTTCTCTTCTGATTCCTTAATCAAATCTGGTCCAAACAACTGACGGTCTCCAACTTCATCCCACAACAACGGTGTCCTGCACCTCCTTCTGTACAAGGCTTCGAAAGGTGCCATCTTCAAACTGGCCTGGTAACTGTTGTTGTACGAGAACTCCGCATAGGGCAAGTTGTCATCCCAACTAGATCCACAATCTCATCCACAAGCTCTCAACATATCCTCCAGAATCTGGTTCAGTCTCTCGGTCTATCCATCTGTTTGCGGGTGAAAAGTTGTACTGAACTCCAGTCTAGTTCCCAAGGTTTCGTGCAACTGATTCCAAAACTTTGAGATAAACTGGGTTCCTCTATCTCATACAATGGTCCTTGGAACTCCATGCAAACATACGACCCTGGAGTCAAGTAGGTATTCTATGATGGTCTTGTATAGGTGGTTTTCACTGGGATAAAGTGAGCTACTTTGGTCAAGCGATCAACTACTACCCATATAGAATCATATCCTGATTTGGTCCTGGGCAATCCGATGATGAAATCCATGCCAATCTTGTCCCACTTCCATTCGGGTATCGACATAGGTTGTAACAATCCGGCTGGCTTTTGATGTTCTGCCTTCACTCTCTGACATACATCACATACGGCTACATACTCGGCAATATCCTTCTTCTTACCAGTCCACCAGAAATGCTCCTTTAAATCCACATACATCTTGGTGTTTCTGGGGTGAATCGAGTATGGTGAGTCATGAGAATCCTGAAGTATTAACTTCCTGATCTCTATGTTATTGGGCACATAAACACGGTCCTCAAACCACAAGGTGTCATGTTCATCCTCACGAAAACCTTTGGCCTTTCCTTTGCTCATTCTCTGTTTTATCTCGGCGATCTCTTTGTCATCCTTCCGAGCTTCTCAAATCTTTCCTAACAATGTAGACTGGACTTCCATTGTTGCAACAAAACCTCTAGGGACAATCTCCAATTGAAGTTCCCTGAGATCCTCTGCCAACTCCTTTGGCAATCCTGCGCTTATGAGGGTGTTGGCATAACTCTTCCGGCTCAAAGCGTCTGCTACTACGTTAGCCTTGCCTGGATGATAGTGAAGCTTCATGCCATAATCCTTTATAAGCTCCAACCATCTCCTCTGCCTAAGGTTCAACTCCTTCTGTGTGAAAATGTACTTCAAACTCTTATGATCAGTGTACACATCGCAATGGTTTCCAATAAGGTAATGTATCCAAGTCTTCAATGCATGCACTACGGCAGCCAACTCCAAATCATGCATGTCATAATTTAACTCATGCGGTTTCAGTTGTCGCGAGGCATACGAAACAACTCTTCCGTCCTGCATCAGTACTCCTCCAAGTCCTAAGCGAGAGGCATCACAATACACTTGGAAATCCTTGCGTATATCCAGCAGAATCAGTACTGGGGCTATAGTCTGACGTTTCTTTAACTCCTGAAAACTCGCTTCACATTCTTCCGTCCTTTTAAATTTGGTATCCTTCTTCAATAGTTCTGTCATTGGCTTTGCAATCTTGGAAAAATTCTCAATGAATCTCTGATAGTATCCTGCGAGTCCAAGGAAACTGTGGATCTCGCTAACTAAAGTGGGTGCCAACCATTCAGTGACTGACTGAACCTTGGTGGGGTCTACTGCTATACCTTCTCCTGATATAACATGTCCAAGGAATCCATCTTCCTTCAACCAAAACTCACATTTGCTGAACTTGGCATACAACTGATGTTCCCTGAGTTTCTGGAGAACTAAACGCAAATGCTCTTTGTGCTCCTCTTCATTCTTCGAGTATACCATTATATCATAAATGAACACCACAACAAACTTATCCAAATATTCCATGAACACTTTGTTCATCATGCTCATGAAATATGCAGGGGCGTTAGTCAGTCCAAATGACATGACCGTATACTCATATAACTCGTACCTTGTGGTAAATGCGGTTTTAGGTATATCATTTCCCGGATCTTCAGCTGGTGATATCTTGATCGCAGATCGATCTTCGAAAACACCTTAGCTCCTTGCAACTGGTCAAACAGATCATTGATCATCGGCAGTGGGTATTTGTTCTTGATCGTCACCTCATTCAATGCACGATAATCAACAACCATCCTTAGGGACTTATCCTTCTTATTAACCAAAAGCACTGGGGCTCCCCATGGTGATGAACTCCGTTGGATGTAACCTTTCTCCAATAACTCCTTGATCTGCTTCTTAATCTCCTCCAGATCATTTGTGGGCATCCGGTAGGGTCTCTTTGATATTGGACCGGTACCTGGCAATAGCTCTATCAAAAACTCGATGTCTCGATCCGATGGCATGCCTGGTAACTCCTCGGGAAAAACATCTGGGTAATCCTTCACTATATGCACTTCCTCCTGAACAACTCCCGTGAGGGTATTTACTTGGCTCCTCCTAGGCGCATGTCTAGATACATACTTGATCCTTTTTCCCTCCGGGGTGGTGAGACAAATTGATTTACTAGCACAGTCAATGCTTCCTCCATACTTTGACATCCAGTCCATGCCTAATATCACATCCAATCCTTGTGACTCCAAAATTATTAGGTCTGATGGAAAAACATGGCTACCAATGGTTAGGGGTATCTGGTCGCACCATCGACTAGCCATATACTCTGCTCCAGGTGAACTTACTAACAGAGGGGTCCTAAGGGTTTGGGTTTGTAGTTTAAACTTATCCACGAATCCCCTTGATATGTATGAATGTGATGCACTAGTATAAAAAAGAACAAGGGCGGTAAAAGACTTAACCAAAAACTTACAGATAACTGCGTCTGGCTGCCCTTCAACCTCCTACACGTTAACGTGGTTCACTTGTCCTTTGTTGAATGGATTAGGCTTCTTCCCAGCGCTCCCATTATTGTTTCCATTCTTCGCTTCAGGGCACTCCGTGGCATAGGGTCCAGTCTTCCCACACTTGAAGCAAGTAATGTGACTTAGGTATCTCTTGGCGGGTGTGGCTAGATTGGAGCGGGTCTAATTGTTGCTTGTTCTGTTCCCAGTCCCATTCTTGGAACCATTGTGGTTATGCGAACTTCCTCCGTTGTGGTTATGACCTCCATGGTTATGAACAAGTCCTCCCGAGTTCGGGGTTAGATGAGGCTTCTGCTGAGCTCCTGAGTTGTACCTTCCTTGTCCATACTTCCTTTTGCGGATCTCAATTTGCTGCTGCTTCCCTTCAATCATAAGAGCCTTGTTTACCAACTCCTGGTAGTTGTTAAATGTTGCCACCATCAACTACATGCTCATCTCATTGTTCGGCCCTTCCATAAACTTCTCCTTCTTTGCGGCATCTGTGGCCACATCGTCAGGGGCATAACGAGACAGCTTACTAAATTCATCCACGTACTACCCCACAATACGGTTCCCTTGGCGCAAGTTGCGAAAATCACGCTTCTTCATGCTCATAGCTCCCGTTGAGACATGGGCGGTGCGGAATGCTTGCTGAAACTGATCCCATGTAACAGTGGCTATAGGATAGGTGACTGTGTAATTCTCCCACCATGAGGCTACTGGTCCATCCAACTGATGTGCGGCAAAACACACCTTCTCAGCATATGTACATCCTGGAGTGGTTAACTCCCTTCCAATCCTGTGGAGCCAATCATCTGCCACTATCGGCTCAGTGCTACTGGAAAACACCAGCAGCTACAACCTCAGAAAATGGGCTAAGTTGTCAACTAGTGGTGGTGGTGGTGGTTGGTTGTTGTTGTTATTGCCTTGATTCTGAAATAACAACTGCATCAGTGTATTCTACTGTTGGATCAACTGAGTGAGCTCCGGTGGGAAAGTAAATCCGGGGTCACGTCTTGGAGGCATCTGAGGGTTTAGAGGGAAGAGAATAGAATAGAATGAGGTCTAGTGAGAAAAACACTACCCATATGCGCATGAGACAAACACAATCATATCACTCAATCAATCAAGCAAGGGCATACAATCGATCTAACTATCGTTACAAAAATTGCTCGGACTATACTATATACATGGCGGAATACTACTACTGATGTGGTGGTCTACTAGAAATATTGATAGGTCGAAGACTCCATGATGTCTGCTCCAGCTTCGTCTTCATAGTCATCATCGCTATCGTTGGGGTACGAGTCGGTGTCATCGATGATGATGTAGTCCTCAGAACGAATCTCCTTGGGTTCATCGTCTTCTCCTCCTAGCGCGGGGTCTCGCATGAATACACCTAGCTTCCTTTCCAGATCATCATTCTTCTCCACTAGTACGACGATTTCCTCCTCATAATCTTCACGAGTAGCCTTGAGTTCTTCCTCTAGTTCTGTGATCCTTGTCATCGCCTTCTTTAGATCTATCATGCCTGCGCACATCTGGTTCTCCTGGCGACGAATGTGCTGGTTTAACTCCTAGATGAAAGCTGTAATTGATCTATCCTTCCTGGTGCTAATCATCTCCCATTGCTCATCTCAGCACCCACAAATCTGGTAGATAGTATCTTTAAGCTCCCTATGGTAAACTTCTCCAATGTGTCCCATGGTGATGTGAGCCGCCATACTCTTTCCTAAACTCCAGGTTGGTGCATCAAAGGAAAACTTTATGGGTTTAGTCACTGGCGCAAATGTCCTTCCTGGAACTTGAACTTGAATCATCCATCGCTCCTCTTCTGGTAAAGTGGCGTTGTAAGTCCCGGTGAAGCTTGGTATTCCAATGTTCAGGTACTTAGTGACTTCCTTCAAGCGTCGTCCAAAAGGTGATTCTTCATCCGGTTGTGCAAACTTGTTCCTTGCATCTGCCATCCTAAAGAGTAGAAAATGGAGAGGAGTCAGAAATGAGAAGAGAGTGGTGATCTAGGGCTTTAGCTTAGTGGTCGTGTCCTACACTCAGCGTGTGCTCTGATACCATCTTGTAGCGACCCAACCTCAAACGGTCAAGTCTCTATGCTTCAGTGTCATGCCTGGATCGGTAATGCTGACACACACAGTACTCGAAGGATTTATAAAAGAGTAGCAATCACACACTTATTACATAGAATGTCTCCAAAGAGAACTTATTACAATAGATATGGCTTAAGGCCATCTAATATGATAACATCAGAAGGCTTGGAAGATAAAGTGAGTCCATCAACTCCAACGGCATAGCTGAGCTGCATGGCGACGACCTAATGAACCTTAATCCTCGTCTGAAAAGTCTGCAACATAATACGTTGCAGCCCGAAAATGGGTCAACACATGGAATATGCTGGCAGTATAACACAGTAGAGCAAGAACAGAATAATGCTATCACTATATGCATATTTAGCTGGTGGAAAGCTCTATGGTTAAAGATTTGCGAAAAGACAATTTTTCCCTACAACAAAGGAATAGATTTTATTTAACTATCATGGTAGTTGAAACATCATTGAGAAGGTTCCTCCAACTCAATCCCCAATTAAAAGTAATTATCAACCCAATAATATTCATTTAGAGTGATGAGATACATATGATAATCCAAGTACTAGATACTCAAGATGTCCATAACCGGGGACATGGCTAACCATGATTAGTTTGTACACTCTGCAGAGGTCTGCACACTTTTCCCACAAGACTCGATCTCCTCCATTGGATTTATTGCACTACATGGTGTTTGAGAAACAGATGACCGAGACACAGTCTTTCAAAAGCATTAACTCTCTACTCCGGATAGACTATACCACCTACAACCCACTACATCTGCAAGTCTACCTCTTCTAGAGCTTCATGCAACTTACTCAACTATGCTAGAGCCCATAATAGCTTGTGGCTGCACACGGAAGTTTCTAGCATGAAATATCCCAGTTCCCTTTGAGCCTGGGTGGAGGACCTTAGGATTATCACACAGGTACTCCGGGATATCCTAGGACAACAGTAGATTCTCCAGGTGCCCGACAAGCAATCCATCCAGATGTGTATTAAATTTGCCACCTTAAGTTGAACCATTAATTAACAATCTCACATCTGTCATGGATTCACTCACCAAAACCACGTCTATGAGCATAGCATGGCAATAGAAGCAATACATAGAAGTAACTCCCAAGGGTTTGATAATAACAGGGCAATAGGTTCTACCTCATCAACTACTTCCCAATCCCACATGTTATCAAGTCCTAACCATGCAATGTTTGAGGGTTGAAACTAATGCATAAAAACTGGGTGGTAAAGGGATATGATCAAAGTGTTACTTGCCTTGCTGATGATCCGCAAAACCTAGAGACTCGTAGTAGCACGCTTCGCACTCCGGGTGTTCTATCACAAACAAACAATAGCACACATAAGCAATCAAGCAAAGACGCACGAATAAAGCACAAATAAGAAGATATAACCAGAAAGTTCATCTTAAAAACTCCGGTTTGCAAAAAGAATCAAATCAAACGGAGCAATGAAACTCAAACTGAGAAAGAAACAAGATCCGATTACTAATCTGGACTAAAGTCAAATTTTACTGTACCAAAATCTTGTTAAAGTTTGTTAAACAGATAGAAGGCTTCGAGACGAAGATCTAGGCGCTTGAATCGCCTGATTCTGATAAACGAGCGAAAAGATAAACTAAAACGAAAATTGGATCACAAATCCTGATGGAAAATAATCGCGAGAAAACCAAGAAAAAGGAAAACTGACGAACAGGCTAACGAACAAAGTTCACTGTCTATGGCTAACGAGTGAACACCGTTCATTAAAACGAATGTACGGACGAACGTCCGCTAAGTAACTAAACCGAGAAAACCGACGAACCGACCTATTCTAAAAAAGAAACCTAGGGTTTTCTAAAAAATTGAATCGGTTTTAAAATAAAACCGAACGGCGGCGACAGCGGCATATACCTCCGGCAAGGCGGGGCGGCTCCGGAAGTGTTCGGCTGCAGCGGGGGGGCTCCGGGGCGGTGGCGTGGCGGTAGTGGGGCGCCGGCGAGGTGGGGCCCCTACACCCGCCCAGCCGCCGGAGCAAGGCCGCGCTGCAGCCACCCTTCCCGCCCCGCCGCTGGAGCCAGGCCACGCTGCCGCCACCCTTCCCGTGGCGGCCCCTCCACCCTCCCTCCGACCATCCTCTAAGGTGAGCTTTTTTTCTACTGTTCTTTCTTGTTTAGGTTTATGTTATTGATAAGTTTAGGCTACTGGTAGGTTTAGGTTAGTGCTAGGTTTAGGTGTAGATTATTGATACATCTGCAACGTATCTATAATTTTTGATTGTTCCATGCTATTATATTATCTGTTTTGGATGTTTAATGGGCTTTATTATACCTTTTTATATTATTTTTGGGACTAGCCTATTAACCGAAAGCCCAGTGCAAATTGCTATTTTTTTGCCTATTTCAGTGTTTCGCAGAAAAGGAATATCAAATGGAATCCAAACGGAATGAAACCTTCCCGAGGATCGTTTTTGGAACAAACGCAATCCAGGAGACTTGGAGTGGATGTCAAGGAAGCAGCGAGGAAGCCACGAGGAAGGAGGGCATGCCCCCACCCTCGTGGGCCCCTCGCAGCTCCTCCGGCCTACTTCTTTCGCCTATATATACTAATACTCTTATACCCTAAAACCTTCGGGGAGAGCCACGAAACACCTTTTCCACCGCCGCAATCTTCTATACCCGTGATATCCCATCTTGGGGCCTTTTTGGCGATCTGTCGGAGGGGGATTCGATCACGGAGGGCTTCTACATCGACACCATAGCCTCTCCAATGATGTGTGAGTAGTTTACCACAGACCTTTGGGTCCATAGTTATTAGCTAGATGGCTTCTTCTCTCTCTTTGGATCTCAATACAAAGTTCTCCTCGATCTTCTTGGAGATCTATTCGTTGACACTCTTTTTGCGGTGTGTTTGTCGAGATCCGATGAATTGTGGGTTTATGAACTTGATTATCTATGAATATTATTTGATTCTTCTCTGAATTCTTATATGCATGATTTGATATCTTTGCAAGTCTCTTCGAATTATTGGTTTAGTTTGTCTTACTGGATTGATCTTTCTTGCAATGGGAGAAGTGCTTAGCATTGGGTTCAATCTTGCGGTGTCCTTTCCCAGTAACAGCAGGGGCAACAAGGCACGTATTGTATTGTTGCCATCAAGGATAAAAAGATGGGGTTTATATCATATTGCTTGAGTTTATCCCTCTACATCATGTCATCTTGCCTAATGCGTTACTCCGTTCTTATGAACTTAATACTCTAGATGCATGCTAGATAGCGGTCGATGTGTGGAGTAATAGTAGTAGATGCAGAATCATTTCGGTCTACTTGTCACGGACGTAATGCCTATATTCATGATCATTGCCTTAGATATCATCATAACTATGCGCTTTTCTATCAATTGCTCGACAGTAATTTGTTCACCCACCGTAATACATGCTATCTTGAGAGAAGCCACTAGTGAAACCTATGGCCCCCGGGTCTACTTTACATCATATAAGTTTCCAATCTACAATTCTAGTTTACTATTTATTTTGCAATCTTTATTTTCCAATCTATACCACAAAAATACCAAAAATATTTATCTTATTATCTTTATCAGATCTCACTTTTGCAAGTGGCCGTGAAGGGATTGACAACCCCTTTATCGCGTTGGCTGCAAGGTTCTTATTTGTTTGTGCAGGTACTAGGCGATTTGCGTGTAGTCTCCTACTGGATTGATACCTTGGTTCTCAAAAACAGAGGGAAATACTTACGCTACTTTGCTGCATCACCCTTTCCTCTTCAAGGGTGAAACCAAGGCATGCTCAAGAGTTAGCAAGAAGGATTTCTAGCGCCGTTGCCGGGGAGATCTACGCACAAGTCAAGACATACCAAGTACCCATCACAAACTCTTATCCCTCGCATTACATTACTTGCCATTTGCCTCTCATTTTCCTCTCCCCCACTTAACATTTGCCGTTTTATTCGCCCTTTTTCGTTTGCCTCTTTTCGCTTGCTTCTTCTTGATACGTATCCAACGTATCTATAATTTTTTATTGTTCCATGCTATTATATTATCAACCTTGGATGTTTTATATGCATTTATATGCTATTTTATATGATTTTTGGGACTAACCTATTAAGCTAGAGCCCAGTGCCAGTTTCTATTTTTTCCTTGTTTTTGAGTTTTACAGAAAAGGAATATCAAACAAAGTCCAATTGACGTGCCAAGTTTTGACAATTTTTTATGGACCAAAAGAAGACCCCAGAGTAAAAGAGTTGGGCTAGAAGAGTCTCGAGGCGTCCACGAGGGTGGGGGCGTGCCCCCCCCCCCCCAAGCGCGTGGGCCTGCCTCGTGGACGACTCGGGAACCTTCTTGACGTGAGACTGACGCCAAAAATTCCTATAAATACAGAAACCTCCAGAAAATAACCTAGATCGAGAGTTCCGCCGCCAGAAGCCTCCGTAGCCACCAAAAACCAATCTAGACCCGTTCTGGCACCCTGCCGAAGGGGGAATCCCTCTCCGGTGGCCATCTTCATCATCCCGGCGCTCTCCATGACAAGGAGGGAGTAGTCCACCCTCGGGGCTGAGGGTATGTACCAGTAGCTATGTGTTTGATCTCTCTCTCTCTCTCTCTCTCTCGTGTTCTTGAGGTGGTACGATCTTGATGTATCGCGAGCTTTGCTATTATAGTTGGATCTTATGATGTTTCTCCCCCTCTACTCTCTTGTGATGGATTGAGTTTTCCCTTTGAACTTATCTTATCGAATTGTGTCTTTAAGGATTTGAGAACACTTGATGTATGTCTTGCACGTGCTTATCTGTGGTGACGATGGGATATCATGTGATACACTTGATGTATGTCTTGGTGATCAACTTGCGAGTTCCGTGACCTCGTGAACTTATGCATAGGGGTTGGCACACGTTTTCGTCTTGACTCTCCGGTAGAAACTTTGGGGCACTCTTTGAAGTTCTTTGTGTTGGTTGAATAGATGAATCTGAGATTGTGTGATGCATATCGTATAATCATAACCACGAATACTTGAGGTGACATTGGAGTATCTAGGTGACATTAGGGTTTTGGTTGATTTGTGTCTTAAGGTGTTATTCTAGTACGAACTCTATGATAGATTGCACGGAAAGAATAGCTTCGTGTTATTTTACTATGGACTCTTGAATAGATCGATCAGAAAGGATAATTTTGAGGTGGTTTCGTACTCTACAATAATCTCTTCATTTGTTCTCCGCTATTAGTGACTTTGGAGTGACTCTTTGTTGCATGTTGAGGGATAGTTATATGATCCAATTATGTTGTTATTGTTGAGAGGACTTGCACTAGTGAAAGTATGAACCCTAGGCCTGGTTTCAACACATTGCAATACCGTTTACGCTCACTTTTATCATTCGTTACCTTGCTGTTTTTATATTTTCAGATTACAAAAACTATTATCTACCATCCATATACCACTTGTATCACCATCTCTTCGCCGAACTAGTGCACGTATACAATTTACCATTGTATTGGGTGTGTTGGGGACACAAGAGACTCTTTGTTATTTGGTTGCAGGGTTGTTTGAGAGAGACCATCTTCATCCTACACCTCCCACGGGTTGATAAACCTTTGGTCATCCACTTGAGGGAAATTTGCTACTGTCCTACAAACCTCTGCACTTGGAGGCCCAACAACGTCTACAAGAAGAAGGTTGTGTAGTAGACATCAAGCTCTTTTCTGGCACCGTTGCCTGGGAGGTTAGCTCTTGAAGGTATATCTTTAGATCTTGCAATCGAATCTTTTAGTTTCTTGTTTTAGCACTAGTCTAGTTTATAAAAGAAAACTACAAAAAATGGAATTGAGAGTACCTCATATGCTTCATCTTTTTAATATCTTCCATGAAAATAAGGATTCTGGTAATTGTGCCAAAATGCTAGAAGAAGAATGCATTAAAATGCTTGGCACTAAATCTTTGCTTGATGAGCATGATTGCAATGTTGTTAGTATGAATTCCTTGAATATCCATGATGCTAATGTATGCAAAGCCACAAGCTTGGGTATGCTATGTTTGATGAAGATGATATTGTTTGTCCCCCAAGTTTTGATGAGCAAATTTATTTTGATTATAGCATGCCTCCTATTTATGATGATTATATTGACGAAAGTAGGTTTGGAAGAGTGTCAACTTTAGGAAGTAATGATCCCACTATTTTGGAGGGTGTTGAATCTTATTGTGATAATTATGAAAGTGGGTTTGGAGAGGTCATGACTTTAGTTAATGTTAATCCCACTATTTTGGAAGAGTGTCAACTTTGCATACTTGTAGATCATGAGAAGAATGCTTTATGTGATGGTCATATTGTTGAACTCATTCATGATGCTACTGAAAATTATTATGAGGGAGGAATATATGCTTGTATTAATTGCAATAATATCAAGTTTCCTATCTATGTGCTTCAAGTTTTGAAGTTATGCTTGTTTTGCCTTCATATGCTAGTTGATTATTGTTCCCATAAGTTGTTTGCTCACAAAATCCCTATGCATAGGAAGTGGGTTAGACTTGAATGTGATAGTAATATTCTTCATGATGCTCTCTTTATGTTTAAATTCTTATCTTTTATGTGAGCATCGTTGAAATCATCATGCCTAGCTAGGGGCGTTAAACGATAACGCTTGTTGGGAGGCAACCCAATTTTATTTTTGTTCCTGTTTAGTAATAAATAATTCATCTATCCTATGTTTATATGTGGTTTTATGTTTTAATTAGTGTTTGTGCCAAGTAGAACCTTTGGGAAGACTTGGGGAAAGTCTTTGCGATCATGCTGTAAAAAACAGAAACTTTAGCGCTCACGAGATTTGCTGCCATTTCTTATTGGAGAGTGCGATTTAGTTAATTCTTTTTGAAGATGATTAATAGATAAATTCCTCACGTCCAGCAATTTATTTTAGAATTTTTGGGTTTTTAGAAGTATACGTTTGATCCAGATTACTACAGACTGTTCTGTTTTTGACAGATTCTGTTTTCTATGTGTTGTTTGCTTATTTTGATGAACCTATGAGTAGTATCGGAGGGTATGAACCATAGATGAGTTGGAATACAGTATATATTACACCAATATTAATTTGGAATGAGTTGACAATAGTAACTTAGTGGTGATTTATTTTCTTATACTAACGGAGCTTACGAGTTTTCTGTCAAGTTTTGTGTTGTGAAGTTTTCAAGTTTTGGGTAAAGATTCGATGGACTATGGAATAAGGAATGGCAAGAGCCTAATCTTGAGGATGCCCAAGGCACCCCAAGGTAATATTCAAGGACAACCAAAAGCCTAAGCTTGGGGATGCCCCGGAAGGCATCCCCTCTTTCGTCTTCGTTCATCGGTAACTTTACTTGGAGCTATATTTGTATTCGCCACATGATATGTGTTTTGCTTGGAGCGTCATTTTATTTTATTTTTGTTTCGCTTTCTGTTTGAATAAAATACCAAGATCTGAAATTATTAAATGTTAGA
Organism: Triticum aestivum; assembly: GCF_018294505.1. NCBI lineage: Eukaryota > Viridiplantae > Streptophyta > Magnoliopsida > Poales > Poaceae > Triticum > Triticum aestivum. The sequence goes on along the minus strand of NC_057812.1, from coordinate 451,189,689 downwards.
GAGTCTTCACATAGTTTCATAATTATTCGACTACTCATTGATCTTCACTTATATCTTTTGGAGTAGTTTGTCATTTGCTCTAGTGCTTCACTTATATCTTTTTGGAGCATGGCGGTGGTTTTATTTTGAAGAAATTGTTGAACTCTCATGCTTCACTTATATTATTTTGAGAGTCTTTAGAACAGTATGGTAGTTTGCTCTAGTTGTGAAACTAGTCCTAATATGATGGGCATCCAAGATGGGTATAATAAAAACTTTCATATAAAGTGAATTGAATACTATGAGAAGTTTGATACTTGATGATTGTTTTGAGATATGAAGATGGTGATATTTGAGTCATGCTAGTGGAGTAGTTGTGAATTTGAGAAATACTTGTGTTAAAGTTTGTGATTCCCCTAGCATGCACGTATGGTGAACCGTTATGTGATGAAGTCGGAGCATGATTTATTTATTGATTTTCTTTCTTATGAGTGGCGGTCGGGGACGAGCGATGGTCTTTTCCTACCAATCTATCCCCCTAGGAGCATATTCATAGTTCTTTGTTTCGATAACAAATAGATTTTTGCAATAAGTATGTGAGTTCTTTATGACTAATGTTGAGTCCATGGATTATACGCACTCTCACCCTTCCACCATTGCTAGCCTCTCTAGTACCGCGCAACTTTCGCCGGTACCATAAACCCACCATTTACCTTCCTCAAAACAGCCACTATACCTACCTATTATGGCATTTCCATAGCCATTCCGAGATATATTTCCATGCAACTTTCCACCGTTCCGTTTATTATGACACGCTCCATCGTTGTCATATTGCTTTGCATGATCATGTAGTTGATATCGTATTTGTGGCAAAGCCACCGATCATAATTCTTTCATCCATGTCACTCTTGATTCATTGCACATCCTGGTACACCGCCGAAGGCATTCATATATAGTCATATTTTGTTCTATGTATCGAGTTGTAATTCTTGAGTTGTAAGTAAATAAAAGTGTGATGGTCAACATTATTAGAGCATTGTCCCATGTGAGGAAAGGATGATGGAGACTATGATTCCCCCGGAAGTCGGGATGAGACTCCGGACGAAAAAGAAAAAAAGGAGAAAAAAAAGCCATAAAAAAAGGAGAAAAGGCCCAAATAAAAAAATAAAAAAAAATAAAAAAATGAGAGAAAAAGAGAGAAGGGGCAATGCTACTATCCTTTTACCACACTTGTGCTTCAAAGTAACACCATGATCTTCATGATAGAGAGTCTCCTATGTTGTCACTTTGATATACTAGTGGGAATTTTTCATTATAGAACTTGGCTTGTATATTCCAATGATGGGCTTCCTCAAAATGCCTAGGTCTTCGAGCAAGCGAGTTGGATGCACCCCCACTTAGTTTCTTTTTGAGCTTTCATACACTTATAGATCTAGTGCATCCGTTGCAGGGCAATCCCTACTCAGTCACATTGATATCTATTGACGGGCATCTCCATAGCTCGTTGATACACCTAGTTGATGTGAGACTATCTTCTCCTTTTTTTCTTCTCCACAACCACAATTCTATTCCACCTATAGTGCTACATCCATGGCTCGCGCTCATGTATTGCGTGAAGATTGAAAAAGTATGAAACAATTGCTTGGCTTGTCATCGGGGTCGTGCATGATTTAAATATTTTATGTGATGAAGATAGAGCATAGCCAGACTATATGATTTTGTAGGGATAGCTTTCTTTGGCCATGTTATTTTGAGAAGACATGATTACTTTGTTAGTATGCTTGAAGTATTATTATTTTTATGTCAATATTAAACTTTTGTCTTGAATCTGATGGATCTGAATATTCTTGCCACAATAGGAAAGAATTACATGGATAAATATGTTAGGTAGCATTCCACATCAAAAATTCTGTTTTTTATCATTTAACTACTCGAGGACGAGCAGGAATTAAGCTTAGCGATGCTTGATACGTCTCCAACGTATCTATAATTTTTGATTGTTCCATGCTATTATATTATCAACCTTGGATGTTTTATATGCATTTATATGCTATTTTATATGATTTTTGGGACTAATCTATTAACCTAGAGCCCAGTGCCAATTTTTGTTTTTTCCTTGTTTTTGAGTTTTACAGAAAAGGAATATCAAACAAAGTCCAATTGACGTGCCAATTTTTGATGATTTTTTATGGACCAAAAGAAGAACCCGGAGTAAAAGAGTTGGGCCAGAAGAGTCCCGGGGCGTCCACGAGGGTGGGGGCGTGCCCACCCCCCAGACGCGTGGGCCTGCCTCGTGGACGACTCGGGAACCTTCTTGACGTGAGACCGATGCCAAAAATCCTATAAATACAGAAACCTCCAGAAAATAACCTAGATCGGGAGTTCCGCCGCCAGAAGCCTCCGTAGCCACCAAAAACTAATCTAGACAAGTTACGGCACCCTGCCGGAGGGGGGAATCCCTCTCCGGTGGCCATCTTCATCATCCCGGCACTCTCCATGACGAGGAGGGAGTAGTCCACCCTCGGGGCTAAGGGTATGTACCAGTAGCTATGTGTTTGATCTCTCTCTATCTCTCTCTCTCTCGTGTTCTTGAGGTGGTACGATCTTGATGTATCGCGAGCTTTGCTATTATAGTTGGATCTTATGATGTTTCTCCCCTCTACTCTCTTATGACGGATTGAGTTTTCCCTTTGAAG